>NW_022170596.1:16052534-16095849 GCF_008802855.1 Photinus pyralis
CACTACAATGAAGTCAAATCCGATACATAAAAGTCAAAAAGAGGTAAACATCCAACAACAGTACGTCCGTCAACGCGTAGCACAATTCTTAAAAAAAAAATACCAAAACCTAACCATGACTCTTCCGGCTCAACCATAGGGCACTAAGATCTTGCGGACATGCCACAGCGCCTGCGGCGTTGTCTATCAGCATCCCTCAAAGCGTAAGCTCGACATACCCTACTTTACGAAATCAATCGCTAAGTCTTAAAAACTCCAGAGAGCTAATTTTAGCCAGCGAATAATCCCTTAGTGAGGCGTCCTTTGAAACTAGAACTTGTTTACGCCAGCACCTGATCTCCAATCTCATAAGTTACATGCCTTCGTCGTAAGTCATAGGTTCGCTGTGTTTCCGTCATGTAAGCTATTCCTAATCCTTCGACTAATTCTTAGTGTAAAGTTGGTGCTTGTTGGGCTAGTCCGGATTGTTCAAGCATCAATTGGTTCATTGTCAGTCAAGTCCAGTGTCGCAAGCTGTCCCCTCCGATACGAAATTCTTTCCAAAATTAGCACGGTAGGAGTAAACACCAAATGGTTTCGCTGTTTAGAGGCTTCTAATTGGCACAGCCAATACGAGAGCTAAATGACATCCCAATGGTCGATGATTGTACCTTAATAAAGTTCGGAAATGAGTCGCTTTACCCACCCGGTTCACCACCGTTCCGCACAGGATCGCTTGGAGGGTATAACAAGGGTGTTTAAAACGGACTTTGTAACATTGATAAACGGTCACAAAAGGCCTTCATAAACAAGACGGCCTGCGCATTTGCCCACACCCGTTGTCGCGCAAATAATATGTTGAGGAGTACTCCATTACCACCACAGAAACCACGGACTCTTCAATTGCCACTTGCACCCAAGTTCCCCACATTCCGGGCATTACGAGCAAGTCCTTACGGCGGAAAAGAAAGTACAACTTACTCAAATAATCAGAGACAACCCCAAAAGGTGGATGCCGTCCCTAGTAGAACGTCCGAGCCGCTAATGCGGACCATGAAGCTCTAAACTGAGGTAGCTCTATTTGCCAAGCTCGTTAAAATCCTAGGTCTGAGATCCCATAAGCACTCTATCCTTTCGTGCAGGGTCGTAGGTCTGTTCAGGCTTTCTGTTCCGCACAAGGGGCAACAGCGAGCTAGCGCTTCTAATAAAAACGTTTGGTTCGTCAAGCAAGCATTCTGCGCAATAGTAACGTACTGGTGAATACGCCCCAGAAAGTTTTATACCCACTCCGAAGTGTCCAGATGCTGAACATCTGGTTGGTGGCATCTCTCGCTTATAATGGCCACCGGCGAAAATATTGCGGAACCAACGAGTCTCCATTTTTCATAGTCTCGGCGTGTCCCGAAGCGTTTTTGAAACCGTACTCTGTACAGTAGACCATTCCTCGTATTTCCATCAGCGCGTAATTTCTTGCGGGCATGTCGAGTTCCAGTCGATCAAAACATCTACCACGGTGTACCATAGGTCGGTGAGAGTACGAAATTCTTCCGGGGATTGACACAGGTTCACCGTCCGAAGGCCGGTAATGCATCGACGATGAGGTTACGGTGCGTCAGTGATAAAAGATTCAGGCTTAACCACATTGTCCTTACCTTACGATTGTACAAGCGGCTACAACGTGGTACCGGCTTGAAGGACGACAGTGTCCAGCGTTGCTAAGCGTCCCTGGGGATCTTTAAAGGATGAAGCCATAGGACGAAATGGTGGTGTCGGTTAGCCACTGGTAAATGAAAACTCCCTCGAGCGGGTAGTTGGCGAAGTTGCTTCCACTCCCCAAATGCACAGTCTAAAGCCACTCGCGGTTCTAGTGGTGCTATCAGTTACGTTCCGCATGCGACAAGGATCGAGACAAATAACCCCAGAATCACTCCGTTCTCCATCGGGAAACAGTACTGAGTAAAACGGCGCCTAGACCATACGGGCTGAAGCGGTCCCATCTCGGCTGTAAAATGAAAGATTTGGGAAGTCAGGACAGTGAAGTATTGGGCCATGCAGTAGCTTAAAGTGTTGTTTTAATTGCACAAAGGCTTTCTTCACATTCTGACAGTCCAACTCGAATTTAACACTCCTTCTAAGGAAGTCGTGTTAAAGGCTGATACCAAAGTGAAAATTCCGGTCTATAAATCTTCATGTTCACCAACTACAGGTACTAAGAAACGCTCTAACTTCCTGAAGATTAGCTTAGGCGAGCAGGTAATATTGAGAATAGCTTACTTTGTCTGGGTCCGGATTGGCCAATCCCATGAGCTTCGGCCACATACCTAGGTATTTCAGCTCAGAACGGCAAAAAGTGACATTTGTCCTTGTTAACGAATGAACCCTGCAAGCACCGTAGTTATCGAAGACGGTTTGCCCCCAAAATTCGCCAGATGCGAATCGAACGTCCTGGAAACGATGATGACATCGTTCCAAATATTAGAGGGACATTAGGTTGCAGTTCGGGTCTAACACGGCTGTCCGATTATGCGTGGAAGCGTGGCTGCGGGGCTGTTGGTGAGAAACCGAAGGGGCCATTACGACCGAAACTGAAAAAAAGTCCTCGCCCAGCACAGTGAACCGATAAGGCAGGAAGATTCGCGTTCACCTCACTTGCCAGTAGGCCGCCGTGTGTGGTGAGTGGGTGCGTGTGTGTGAGCGAACTAAGGCGTAGGCGAGCGCTCGGAAGTGGTCAAAGAATGTAGAAAATATAGGGTGTGTGGATAGAGGAAATGATGTTTTCTTTTCACAGTAAAAGAATTAAAGCTTGCGATAGATCCACGCAGAAGCGACTAGGTTATATCTCCGGTGATTAAAACATACAGGTGTGTAACGTGGCGCTGCGGACGGACTATTAGATTGGTTCAGACGGGCTTCAACATCTTCATCGCATGCAGGTGGGGATAATCTTTTGTTCATAGGGTATAACGGGGTAATAGCGTTGTTAAGGTGGGTGTCGCCACCCCGACAAGCGTATCTCATCCGGTGTATTCCCCCACGTAGTGACATCCCTAACTGCGCCCCATGGCTTCAGTTTCGTGTGTGAGTGCAAGGGAGGATAGCCATACAAGAAGGCCATAACAAGGCAAATTAATACACGTCTATCTTTAAAGTTAACGGAGCTATGATGGTAACCGATGGACTTGGGATTGCACCAACACATTAGCACACGGTACACGAAGTAAGTTTGTTCCACAAATTTTAAATTGAAGCTGTTTGTAATTTAAAGCCAAAAGGCTTCGATTAATAAATTTTGAGCGCGCAAGCGCCGGAATCTAACCAATCCTATTAAAGGCGAAGGTTCTAATTATGGTGAGTTTAACATAAGCGTCTTAAATCGTATTGACATGTTGAACGCTAAACCAAGTCTAATTTGGCGGTTTTGGAAGAAGATTCAAAAATTTTGCGTTGTCGGAACCTCGAAACTCGCGACAAGCCCCTAACGATGCGTTCGTGCCGCCATGTTTGTGGTGGGGGTTGGTTCCCGACAAGGACATGTACATGAACGAATAGTAACCCAGTGGTTCCACTTCCTATAGCAGGCAACAATGTTTGGGTTCCGGGCAATCCACACGGTTATGTCCTAATCGTTGACAACTTTGCAAACATGGTGACTCACGGTTTCATGAGTGAATAGAAAACGTTGAGGCTGTAGGTCGTTGATTTGGGGCAGCTAAAACCTGGCTCCAATTAATGGTAAAACGAGTCTGGAGTACGTAAAAGCGTCGTGGGTCGAGCTAAATCTTGTCTAATACGCGTCAAAACGATGGCATTCCAAGCAAAAGTCACCGTCCAGCAGTGTCCGGTACATTTTGGTCCAAGTTTCGTAGGTAAAGGGCCAAAAGTCTTTCGACAATAATTCGCGTTTTGTCGCGTTCGGCAATGGGTGCATTTAATCAACTTAGCAAAAAGTCCCCCTGCATTACGGCAAAATAAATATCGCACTTTTCGTGGGCGTCCCTGGATTCTTGCAATTAATTTCATCCAGTAAATCCTCTTGATAAGTGAGGGGGTTAAAGCAAAAGCGCTCCCTCACTAATGGCGTCAGGTGCTTCCCATGACGTCGCTCGGTGTAAAGAGTTGACATTTTATACCAAGTACTTGCAATTTCCATATCGAAATAAATCGTAGGCAGGTTTCGCAAGCAGTGCTTTAAGCGTCATCACCCCGCGCACGCGCGCAGCCATACGTCTCCACCCTGTCCAGAAAGAGTTCAAAGTCCTCCCCTTTACTATCTTCCCGAAAATTTAATTCCCCATTTGCTGCACAGGAGTGCTATGAACCAGACATCAATTCTAGGGGCACCTCTGCAGTAGTTCGAGTAGGTGTTGAAGTAGTAATAGGCGTTGCCAGCAGATTCGTAATAAAATAGTATTCGTTGCATAGCGGAAAGGCTTTGTTATCTAACGATGCCCGAACGTTGACGAAAAAAACAGTAAAACTAATTCCGAACATCTTTAAGGGTTTGTTCAGGAGTTCAGGGTCAGTAATGTTCGAGGTCGGGTGTAAGCGTCTCGTCGCATGTGCCAAACATAGTTAACATTGAGAGGTAAGAACCCCACCCCCATAATCATCTTCACAAAAGAGTCGATACGCAGTTTGTAAATTAATGGGCTACTCTGCTTAAAGCTTAACCAAATCTCATTCAAAAGAGAAGGGCATATAGTCGGAGCGACATAGCCAGGTGCTTCTCCAAACTCTAAGAGCTTCCTAAGGATGTTCCCTTACTTTCAGTGACAGTTGACCCTACTTGATCCACCCCTGATTTCGACTTCATACTGCAGTTTCAGTGTCTCGGTTAACGCGCATTAATGTCCATCGCATAAATAGTTAATTTATAATAATTCCAAAACACAATGATAATAATGATTCAGGTAATAAACACCTATACAAATTACACCCATATAATAAAAGTGAACTTAAGTCACACAATGAAACAGAACTACAGTTAGGTTAGACTTTCTTTGGATCGAGTCAAATTTCAAAAGTTGGAAAGCTAAAATTGTACAAATTTAAAAGTGAGTTAAGCAATCTTACTTGAAGCGATTTGCCAATTGTTTATAATTTTCTCCACCCTTCTTTATGGGTTAACACAAAAAAAACAAGCTCCCATCATGTTTAAACATTAATTCAAAAACAAGGCCACTAAAGTTGGAAGACCAATTTTTTATAATGAAAACTTCAATGACACAAACCAGGCACTTTAGTTGAGGCGCCAATTTTTTATAACGCGCAAGCTGCAAAAATGCCTAGGCGCCTACAAAATACCATTGTGCTCTTAATTAATAAAAAAAACACACGCCGCTGACCGGCAGCTAGCGCTGTTGAGCCAAAATGAGTAAACAGCGGCAGAGAGCAGAACAAATACACAGCGGTAGTGGGGTGACAGAATTAATACATTTGGTAGTTAATGCTCATCACTATCAATTTCATCGCATTCCAAAATAAAATCTTCACTACTTACTTTTGTGGCTTCTTGTAAATTTCCTGCGGCGCCACCTACATTTCCAATTGAAGTTTCGCTTACACTACCGGAACTACGGAAAGGTGCTTTAGCCTTCTAAAATAGGCATACTAATGACCCAACAAAAAAAATTTTATCGGTTGCACTGCCCACCACTGCAAATAAATTCAAAATTCGCAACAACCTAGATTCCCCCACTCTGGGAATTCCATAATCTTATTTAAGGCTAAGCAGCAACTAAAAATCATGGAATCCTCCCCAAAGTAACAAAAGACAGGGCCTTTACATACAATATTTCCCATAAAACTGTTGAATAAAATACCACCAGAATCTCGTGCAGAGTTAACACACAAAATATTCGTCTACAGTGGCAAAATAATGAAAAATGAAAAATAGAAACCTTAACCTCTATAGCTTGAGTGCGGCCAATGAAATCTATTTCGGTTCTTACGAGGCTCGTTTCGATACCTTACAAAATGGTATCACTCCATAACCGCAGAGTAATCTTGTGACTAGCCCTAAGAATTATTGTACCCCAAAAATGTCAAGCCTAGCCAATTAACAGTACATAATCTTGCTCTCATGCAGAGCCCAATTATCAACCTTGATCACCACCGAGGTGGGGTCAAATTGCAAACACACAAATTTACAAAAAGGGTTTTTAACAATGCCTACATCAGCCGTACGACAATGTTTTCAGGTCCTTTTCCACAGGCTCCTGGTATATGCGTTGCACGTTAGAGAGGACAAAATGCTGCCTAAGTGTTACAACCCAAAGTATCGAAGCAACTCCCCATAGGACTCCGAGATAGCGGCTTAATCCGGTAAACGACCTCGCGCCATTAAAGTTATATTCAGATGTTTGATGCCTAGACTCGCGACACACTGCCACTCCCAGGCCACTTGATCGATTTACTTTCTATTGCCCCCTTACCCGCAAACAAAATGTGGTTCTCCTCACTACCCTACCAATAGATAGCTTTTCGGCCCCATCATCATCACAGGTAAACAGCTCGGCATCGTTAGTTCTTTGACCCCAATACGTGAATCTAATCTAAAATATATATCGCGTGAAACTACATGGGGGTTCACGTTTTACACAAGCAATATATGCCGCAAACCATCTATACCAGCTCCCGTGGCAGAGCACAGTCAACGGAAAATAAAAGAGCATTCGGTGAACGTACGGGAAAGTGAATGCGAAGTCTATCCTTACGATCGTTGTCAGAGCATGGTCCCCTAAAAGACAATAACGCCGTGTGTGGCATTCCGAACACACAGAGAACTTACAATTATGGCTACGTTTCCTTGTAGAAGAACTTCCTTTCGGCAATTAAATGGTTACCATGCCCCCAAAAAGAGAAAGAATGGCAGGCGATAGCGCGCGAGGACGGCCCTGACGAATGGACTCTCTCTGATAGATTGCTCCTCAAGCAGCATCCGATTTGCCTTTCGCCAAATTGGAGTTTTGAACAACAACATAAATGGAACACGGTAACTTAATCCATTAGCCAACTTAACATCAGGATGACCGCACGAACCGTATTCTCTTCGCGCGGTGTTAGCCAACGTAAAACACGCTGAATTTTTCCATTTCCGGCCCCAATGAAACAACGACGGTTTTTGCCTTCCGACAATAACGCAGGTCAATCCGAAGCTTACAATACCATATATGTTACGCGTAATCAAATTACATAGTTATTCTTAAAGCGGAAATGGCTTTTAGACCAATGAATAGAAATACTACAACATTAAAAACGGGCAGCGTACGGAAATTAAACGAATGTGAAGTTACAAAAGGTGACTACCACAGAATAGAAAAGTTACTAAAAACCAGCGTTTTGCGATTGAAATGGAAATACGAACAACAATGTTGAATAATAATAAAAACTGTTACAGATGGCCTCTTTTGTGTTCACCATTATAGCTTTATAAGCTAAAAATTCTATGGCTTTCAATTTGAGCTAATGAAACTTTATTTCACACTAACATGGCGACAAAAACAGCTCGAAAAACAGTCATAATAATTGTAACATCCTAGAGTGGGGTACATTGTTTTTTAGCGCATTTCCACAAAAATAAAAAAAAAATGCGCTATTGTGGCCACTTTGTCCGTCCGTCCGTCCGTTCGTCCGTCCGGCTGTCCGTCCGTCCGTCCGTCCGTCCGTCCGTCCGTCCGCTAACTTTGCGACGCTACTAGTTCTTTATCTTAAGAGCTATTGTTCTACTTTTTTCGCTATTTGGTTCGTTATGGTGTCGAGTCTTGTACCAAGGAAGGAATTTTTCTGTACCGCTTACAAAAAAAGTTATTGTAAAAAAAAACAAAAACCCGTTTTTTACATGTTCATAATTTTACACTTTTGCCGTTTATTAACGATCCTAGAGATCGTTTATAATTTTGCATTGCTATCTGTCGTCTGCATGCTGGTCTGTCCGTCTGTTCCTTTGTCTGTCTGTCCATCTATCTGTCCGTGTGAACGATAACTTTGTTTAGAAATGTTCGATCGCTTTTACATCTCCGTTAGTTATGAACTGAATTGCATGAAATTCAATATGGGCATAGCTTTAGCCATATAATACGCAATGCCAAAAGTTGAATCGAATCGATTCAAAATTCACAGTGCCCTTTTCGCATCTCGACCATTTATAAACCGAATTGCAAACTTTTTTACTTATAAAAGTATTTGAATGAAATTTGATACATACGCACTTGGAATAAAGGAAAATCAAACGCCAATTTCAAAATTTGGTTTTGCGCATGCGCAGTGCCAACTTTTTTATTTATGGAAGAATTTAAACGAAATTTGATACATAGGCACTTGGGAATAAAGGAAAATCAAACGCCAATTTCAAAATTTGGTTTTGCGCATGCGCAGTGCCAACTTTTTTATTTATGGAAGAATTTAAACGAAATTTGATACATAGGCACTTGGGATAAAGGAAAATCAAACGCCAATTTCAAAATTTGGTTTTGCGCATGCGCAGTGCCAACTTTTTTATTTATGGAAGAATTTAAATGAAATGTGATACATAGGCACTTGGAATAAAGGATCATCGAGCGCCAGTCTCAAAATTTTCTTTTGCGCATGCGCAGTGCCAACTTTTTTATCTATGGCACCATTTAAGTGAAATTTGATACTTAGGCGCTTGGAACAAAGGAAAATCTAGCATTAGTTTTAAAATTTAGGTTTGCGCATGCGCAGTTCCAACTTTCTTATTTAGAAAAGCATTGAAATGAAATTCTTCTCATAAACTGAAATTGAAGTAACACGTCAAAAATGGATTGCCCATGTGCAACGCTATCTTTCATATTTGTGGCCGGATTTTTACGATTTTAACAGAAGTTGCATCTTATAAATGGGAAATGAATGCAAGTGGAAATGCGCTTTATGTAAATCGTTTACGATTACTTTTTAACTTGTTTATTTATGAAGATATTTAAATGAAACTTTATATGTACACTACGAATATAAGTAAAATTAACAACGTTTTGAAAATGTTGTTTTGCGCATGCGCAATGCCAACTTCCTTATTTATGAAAGCCAGTTAAACGAAATATCATATGTAGGCACCTTGAATGCAACTAAAACTAATACCGGTTTCAAAATTACTGCTTACGCATGCTGTATGTTTTATTTATGAAGGTATTCAATGAAATTTCTAATGTAGACAATGCGCAATGCTATTTGCGAAACCATTAAAAAAAAGTTTCATTATGTAGACACTTCGAATAAAAGTAAAACTAAATGCCCATTTCAAATTTTTTTGTATTTGTATACGCTCCACCATTTTTCATTAAACTGTATAGACTGCGACGATAGGCGGCTCATTTGAAAGAGAATGGGGTAAGGATCTCGTGCCTACCGGTATTTTTTCCTGGTCCTAGCATTAATATTACTAGCAAAGAGTACCCACTCTTTGATTATTAGGAGGAAAATACGCTCTCGTCATTTATGTTTGCATAATGACTTTTTAAACTTGTAGTTTCTCTTCAAATTTACCAAACATGTTCTGTAACATTGCAAATCAGGCCAGCTGCTTGTGTATTTGGACGTGCTTGTGGTTTATTGTCGGTTTATACCCGTACATACTCGCAATTAAATTGAATTGGGTATCAATTTGAATGTCACCTTGACATGACACTAGATATCGACTACCCGCAAAATACTGTCGATTCGCGAAAAGAGATTTGCCAATAGCCGTAACGTTCATCCGGTACGGGCGGAGGCCCGGAAATTATAAAATTATACCTCTCATAACAAAATAACGAGATTTCCATAATCAGCCTCTTGAACTGCACTTCCATTGCATATTTATTGTCCAATTATCAACCAGCCACGAAAATTTGTTCATATATCGCCTTGGTGAATTATTCAACCTCTTGGCTTTATTGCTTATTCTCGATTTATTATAAAAACAAGCCGCAAAGTCTGGTCGTGATAGTATGAGCCATTCTCGAAATGACAAAGTGGCGACTATTTCAACCCTCTAGATTCAAATGCAGCCGAGTTTCTTTATGACTTATTTACTTTCGAATTATTATTAACCATCAGTCACAAATTTTCTGTATTGTGTGGCGTTTTGAGACAATAAGGCGACTTTTCTAAGTTTGAGTGTTTTTTTGTACATGCAGTGTTTTTCAGGGTAGGAAGTTACAAAAATGTGCGAAATTGTCCATACCCAAAATTCACTTTCCGTACACGGGTTTTTCGTTTTCACGTAAATTTATAAGATCGAGGAAATGGTGAACGTCTCGTCAGAATGTAGGTACTCTACGGCGACGCCGGTGTTGTAGGACTGAGGTATTAAGATTGATAAGCGACCTGTAGCACAATCGAAATAATTTATGATGGCCTCTTTGTGTTACATTATAAGCTAAAAATTCTATGGCTTTCAATTTGAGCTAATGAAACTTTATTTCACACTAACATGGCGACAAAAACAGCTCGAAAAACAGTCATAATAATTGAAACATCCTAGAGTGGGGTACATTGTTTTTTTAAATTGCAATGCAGTGTTTGAAAATGGTGAAATGATTGAACCTCCCTCCAGATTAGAGGGTAGCCGTTACACGACCAATATTTTATTGTCTTCTTTATAGCTCGTAACCCTAAACTTAATACACTTTTAATGCTATTGATTGTGGATATTGTAGATGAATAGATAGGTGCACATACAGTACGCTGTAATTTCCTACAAGCTCCTTTTGATAGCTCTATATGCTGAAAAACAGTTCAATTATCGAGATCTTTAAACAATGCTTTTGTTCGTCGCTTTTGCAGAACTTTTATTTCAAAATAAACAACTTTATATAATTCGCTTCCCCTCAATTCTCCTCGCCGCTTAGGGCCAAATTTCTCTAGAATTTCCTTAAAGTTCGTATCAATTTCTATTAGGTTCCCATCAAGTTTCCATAAATCACATTGGTTTTTAGCGCATTTTTGCAAATTTATTTGTAAAAAGTAGCTTTTAATCTCACTTTGGCTGGCTGGCTGGCAGCAAATGTGGGCGCGTAGAAGAACTCTTGTAGAAAGGCAACGGGTGTACGTGTATCTACCAGGGCCGTGAAATTTGTCAACCTTAGGGACATGGCTACATGATGTGGGGTTGGCGACATCTGGGCGTCATCCTCGAGCGTAGTATACTAACGTGAAGGTTTTTCAGTTTTTTCCTATCTTCTACTACAGTTTTGGTCCGATTCTTTTGAAATTGGTGTCGTCGGAAAGATGTTGTAAACGCGCACAACTCCTGCGTGGCGGAATTTTGTTTTTTGTCATAGGGGCGAAATTAACGACCTTTTGCGAGGCGCGCGCGCGCGTCTTCGAGAAGTAGTCAACTTCGGGCGCCTTTTACCTTCCGTTGCGAACTCACGCGGTTTAACGTTTCGTAAATCTCGAATCGCTGTCTCTCTTTCTCGTGTCGCCAATAGAAGTGAATTGCGAGTGAACGGGACGTCGGAAGTGGGTACCGTAAAAGAGAATGTGGTAGCCCCCGACACGATCTCACTGATGGTGGAGTCAAATCTTCAAACGCGAATTGCGGGTGAACGGGACGTCGGAAGGGGTACCGTCAAAGGGAATGTGGTAGCCCCCGACACGATCTTCACTGATGGTGGAGTCAAATCTTCAATCGCGAATTGCGGGTGAACGGGACGTCGGAAGGGGGTACCGTCAAAGGGAATGTGGTAGCCCCCGACACGATCTTCCTGATGGTGGAGTCAAATCTTCAAACGCGAATTGCGGGTGAACGGGACGTCGGAAGTGGGTACCGTCAAAGGGAATGTGGTAGCCCCCGACACGATCTTACTGATGGTGGAGTCAAATCTTTAAAAGCGAATTGCGGGTGCACGAGGAAAGTGGGAAGCGGTTAGTGAATGTAGTAGCCTTCGACAAGATCTGTTATTGATGGTTGAGTCGAAAGTGGCTAATAGAATACTGATCTGCCACACAAAAATGCGCTGAAGTCCCTTCGATCTCAAACGAGGACTTTGATAATTTTTTCAGGTTCATTCATTTCAAATTCTCATCATATTCTACCTAAACTTTAATTTTGGTTATAAGCCCTTCAAGCTTTCTTTAGCGAATTTTAAATCATTCCTCGCGATTATTAACAAATTGTTTGAATGTCCATATTGAGTAGCAATTCACCATTTGGTCTTTTGATTAAGTTAAACTAGATCGGTCTTTACAGAGACAGACCAATCACCAATGTTTTCGTTAGCGGTCGCCGTTGTGTATTGTTTAACCGATGTGTAATTTTTCTTAATTATTATTTTTTTATCGTTGTGAAAATGTAGTTAGGGTTGTTTTAAGTATCATTTAAATATTCTAAAAGGCGAAAAAAGCGAAAAGAAATTGGATTCGGCTCCAAAAATTACCAATACATTGATGGTATCTGTAGGGGTATTTTCGTTTATGTCTTCAATTTTGCGGTGTAGTATATACCTATTCTATTTTGGATAGTGTGTGCTATCTCGTTTTGTTCCATGCTATGGATTGCATACAACGAACCTGTTTTAATTTTACAACAAATATACCATTTACTTTAGGAGTATATGTACTGTATAAAAGCGTAATACGAATTTAATGCAATATTATGCTTAAAATGTGCTACACGTAATATAAGATTGGAGGGTAGACATCTTATTACTTTCGGTTTAATATATCAATAAGATAGTAGGTACTGCAGAAATTTTAACAATTTTGGTTTTTAATTTTAACAACATTTTTTGATACTGATAACACATATGATCGTCTCCGGCGGATATGACGCCTCTTCTAGTTCAGATGCGTATCAGTGTATAGTTCTCCTTTGGCTTTTTAAATGAAATTTCAAAAATCGCTTTTTCATATCGATTCTGATTTAACACACTTACAACTCTTCTGTCGGTATGGTAAGCATATGTAACAGGGGTGGCCTCTAAAGTAATCGTTTAGTAACAAAAAGTTGTACCGAAAAGTGCCCATTTTGACTATGTTTTTTCATTTTCACTTTGGTGTCGTTTTGCGAAGACGCTTTTGAATTATGTTATGGCACATAAAGGGGCATGCGATAGCCACATGCTTTCTCTTTCAATTAATTGATTGGGGGGAGGGACTCAAGTTACCGTCGATTGTACAGCGCGGTCGATCGATACAGGGTAAAAAACCGCATCGTTCTAGCCTTCGGCGTTTCCGAATAACTGCCAAAACGGAGCCGTGCATGCCGCTTAATGGTAAATTATACGAGTGTTGTCCAGAAAGTAACAGACGTTGTGAAATATCATTATTAATTTATATAATATTTTTATATTAATTTTATTTATCAATACAGGCACCATTCAAATTGAAGCACATCAAAGCGTGGTACCAGCATTTTGATTCCAACTTTGTATAAATCCGCCTCCACCGAGATCTTGTTCTTCATACAAACGAACGTTTCATGTGCGAAAACAGGACCAAAGAACAATAGAGAAGTTACGTAAATGCGGGAAAGGGGGTAACTTGATGGAACTCTAATAATAATTTAGTCAGACCTCTAACCCTATAGGCTGTAGGTTCGACGGATCGCTTGCATTTCAAGATTTGACTTTCGTCAATTTTCAAGATAAGTATGTTTACATAGCACCTTGCAATCAATGGAAGAGAATACGTATGTAAGCAGACATACGAACGGTGCTGTTTGTGGGCAGGACATCCATTTGAAGCAAAAATTAAAGCCATTCATATTTCAGGCATGTAAAACCACATCTTCAATAATTATGCTTGTGTGAAACCATCAACATCGCTAATGGGTTTCTCACATTGCCTTGTTTTTTAAAACCCCCTAGAGATGTGCGCGATTTATAAATTTGCGAAACAGAAGCTACTGTTCGTAGGCTAATATTAATGCATCTGCTATTTTCTGTGAAATGAAACTTGCCACGTATACGAACTCTTGTATTACTAAATTCTCCACTCACCTCTCTTGCTGCTGCGGCTGGTAAAAGTGGACCGCCATTACCTCGTTCTCGTTGGAAATAACGAACAATATCAGAAACAAGTTGCTTACTGTTTCTTGGTAAACCCGATGGCATTTTTGGGTTTTACAACTTTTGGCGCAGAATATCGCAGCGAGACTTGCAGAAGTTACGCTTCTATAATTGTTCGTTATGGATTTTTTATCAGCTAATGTAGCAAAATGCCATACAATAATGAAAAGGGTAGCAAACAGTTGTCAAATTTTACGTGTCGCCATGTATACTACCACAATTTCGATTGACAGATAACCGAAAACAAAAAAATCCCTTTTCATTATATGTTTTTTTGATAACGCTCAATTTTGCCTCAAAAATATATACAGTGCATTCTAGATAAGAGGTTCACCTTAATATCCCTATCTGGTGAGATACGAAAAATTTTCGAAATACATTTTTGTATGTGACATATTATGATTTATCCGATCGCACATTGGAACTTCCGTTATCACTTCCTGTTAACCGCAAATCGATGTTGCTGTACGACAACATAAAATATGCATGTGGTTGATATACAAAACATGGAGAAATTCGGCTTCTAGGACACGGCAAGTGAAGTAAATTGGTTCAGCAACAGCTGTATCGAGTGTAGATAATCGAATACGAAAACGAATGGACCAATTTTAAAAAATCACACTTCAAAATAAAGGACTTCGAAAGACCTTTCAAACAGGCTATTACTCGATACCACTTGTCATTTAAAATTTTTAAGGGAATGACCCTGGGGGCAGAGGGTGAAGTAATTTTTGGTTAAAAAGTTGTCCCCCTTGACAAATCTTTTGAGTTGTCTCGGCGGTTTTTTCCTTTAATCAGTGGTTTTCCATAAATCCGTGGTGGGAAGTTCTCAAAAGAACACCCTGTATAGTTTAATGGACTAGAGACAAAATTACTTTCTATAATATGGAAAAATGTAATACCTAGATTTGAGACATCTGTGTACAGAAGTTAACCAAGGCTTCTCGTCAAGATCCATTGCTATTACTCATAGATACAGGCCTATTAAATGAATAATATACTATAGGGAAAATAAATGTTTAATTTGCGGCCTACTACAAACTATTATACGCGCGTATGTGTATAAGGTATTTGCAACATTAATAATTACTGTTTCATTACGTTTGGACAACTTTCTCATAATATCGATTCATGTTCCAATGTTTTGTTTTAGGTTAACCTCACATTATCGTTTGTTTTATATGGTACGTTGTTTTTTTAACGTTTATTTTGCTCGTTCTAGTAAACTAGATTTTATTTGCTTCTGAAAACATTTGTTAGTTACAACATGCGGGATAAAAGCTATATTAAATTTTGTTTTATTTTTCGCTCATTTTATACGATGTTTTTTTAGAAAACGCAATTCACGGTCCTTTATAGGGGTTGTAGGTATTTGATTTCAAATTTTCTGATATATGATATTATAACCTTTCTAAAAGCGTTTTGTAATGTGCCGGTGATTTTGTACTTTGCACTGAAATTAAGTTAACAGAAAGTTTAGGTAAATGGAAGTTTGTGATGTAATTCAGTAATTCAATTTCGTTTTATTACCCCCTCGAGGAGATACAAAAAGTTTAACCGTCCGTTATTCTAAAAAAACACGAATGTACAGGTTCTTGTTTTTCCTAGTATGGTTTATTATAAATAATTGCCCAAGCGTAGCTGTAACATGAAAGGACTCAGCCCAAGCGGGGGTAGTTGACGAATTTTTAAACACCCTACGGATTAAATGGTTTTTTAATGTACGTTCAACAACGAGTTTGTCAAGTGACAGTTTTGAGTATAGTTGGGCTTGAATAGCATTTTTTTAATACGTAACTAACTTCAGTATCCACTTCTCTATATAATGGCCCGTATGAATAAAAGTAAGCAAATGCTTATACTTCCAAAATTCAAAGTAAATACTCATAACTGCCCATTCAAACTGGTCTGTTTAGCATGGATTAGCAGCGTTGCACTGCGTCCTGTCCTTCTGTTTAGAAGCGCTGCTAAGTCGCCCAGTGCGAAGGAGCACTTACTTTGAATTTTGTAAGTATAAGCATTTGCTTACTTTTATTCATACGGGCCTGGTCCGTATGAATAAAAGTAAGCAAATGCTTATACTTGCAAAATTCAAAGTAAATACTCGTAACTGCCCCTTCATACTGATCTGTTTAGCATGGTTTAGCAGCGCTGCACTGTGTCCTATCCTTCTGCTTAGAAGCGCTGCTAAGTCACCCAGTGCGAAGGGGCACTTACGAGTATTTACTTTGAATTTTGCAAGTATAAGCATTTGCTTACTTTTATTCATACGGGCCATTATTTCGAATTTCCCCTCATTCCAGGAATTGACGTCGTAACCTTTTAGTAGTAATAGTGCTCCCTACCCTTTTTTTAAGGTATATTTTTCCAGAGTAGGTATACAAAATTATTACTTTTTTAGCCCTTACAGGTTTTTGTGTCGTTTTTGCGCGCACAGAAAGACCAACCCAACTATCATTTTTCTTAGCAAACGGTCGTCCGCGTAAATTAAATGAAGTTCAAAGATAACTATCAGCGACAAACAGGACGAAATTGCAGAGGATTGTTTCTGAACATAAACAAACGTCCTTAATAATTGAAGTTCAATCTCGTTTCTCCGAGGAGCTTAACGCGGACTTCCCGAGCAATATAAATCTTTTTCAATTTAACAATGGTCGGTATATGTTAGAGAACAAAGAATTAAGAAACATACTTTATAACATTGTTTCAATTCGGAATGAGATTTTTACGTAGTTCATTGCTACTACTATTATTATTGTTATAAATGTCTACTTCCTTGACATGGCCCAATGATTTGCTCGCAATAAAAAATGAAAGGTCGATACCTTGGAACCACCAATAATTTCAGTGAAATTGAACTGCACAGGGTTCTGACGGGGCCCTTTAGTGGGATTTATTTTAGTTTGAATTTTTTTAATGTGTAGCGATTTAGTACACAACACAGGAATAGGAACTATTTTTCTTTTTGACATGAACAGAATTAATGAATTAAAAATTGTGTTTTTGTCACCTAGACTACCCATTATTTCTCCTGTTTCGACGACCTTTTGGAAGTACGCTAGCAAAGTAGCCCGTGATCGAGTCAAATGCCCATGTCGATGTTGTTAATACTGTAAAATAATGTAACCGCATTTTTATTATACTTGTATGTTCCATTACCGCGGCTTTAAGGGCAAAAAGAAAAAACTTTTGTTATTTAAATACACTTTAAACACTAAAGAATCGGTACAATCTGAATTTGAACCCGCCCAGAACAGAATTTAAAAAAATTTAAATAGTGAACACCCCGTTTTGTAAAAGGATGGGGTAGTAATTGTTATTTTTTAACAAGGGGTTAATTCAGATAAAGAAGGGACCACTTAATTAGGGTATGAACGACTCTATAACGGGTTCTTGTTTTTACAAAAATTACTAATAATATATATAAACGAAAGGAGGATTTGTTTTTTTTTCGAATTGGTTCAATATACAGAAGTAGTTTGACATTTTTAATTTTTATATCAGTAAGCAAATAGTCGAGTAGGAAGGAGAGGTATTTTCAAGAAGCAAAGTCAACCATCCTAAAAAAAATAGTATATTAAGATACAAGTGTATAATCAAGTCTTTAAAGCACGCGCAACGAGTTTTTTTTGCGTTGCAAGTGCTTTAAAGATCAATTATACACGTGTATCTTATAGTATTTTTTATTATACCTGCCGTATAATTTAAAAATAGGAAATACAATGAAGTCATATTGACGTTATACTCGAATACATGTCTAATTAAGTGGGCTGGGTGTTCGTAATTTCACGATTGCCATGGAAATGTCACTTGACGTTTGCTTATAAAAATCATCGTCTTTGTGAATTAAACGATTTCCGTTGAAAAAGATAATACACCGTCCATTAAATCGATTGTTGTAAAATCTAAACAAACGTTGGTAGGTGTAAAATCCAACTCCAGTAAAGCCTATTATAAAGAATATGAAAAGTTGTTTCCATGGATGAATAGGAAGTTACTTACGAATACAGTCTTAAATGCATCCATAATGCTGGCATATATGAAGGAAATGTCAAAGGTATTTAAATCTTCTATATTTTGGTGCATTCATTCAAAACTTTAAAGCAATGCTGCGATTAAAAAGTGGAACAGATTTGGAAGCATACCCTAAATTACGCGCGTTTGTGAAAGCTTCAACCAAAGGATAGGTACAAAAGCCAAAGAAATGTTCTGCATTTACAGAAAGCGACCTAAGAGGATTTTTTATTTCATCCAGATGACAGTTTCAAAAGTCATACTTGAAGTATCGTTACTTAGCAACTTTAAAGCACGTGTGTTTTAAAGGCCCTTTTTCGCACGCATTTGAGTGTTTAAAACGGAGATTGTGATTCAGGTATAATAAAATAGTTATTTATATAACAAGAGCGCGAAGTTCAATTTCGCGCATTGAGACTGAAGGTATTTTGACGAGGCGAAGCCGAGTTAAAATATCAGTCAAATGCGCGAAATAACTTCGCGCTAGCGTTATATACAATATTTTTTCTACAACTGAACCGATTGTTAATTAAATTTGCTGTTTAAGTTCAACTTTGTCACGTGCGCGAAATACTTTTTTTCACAGTTGACGATTTCGCGCACGTTGTCAAGGACAACCTTACTTATTAATTAACCGTTTAAAAATCTAGTACTTCGCGCTTCGAAATTCGTCAGAAAATGACAGGTTTTTTTGACAGTTGTAGAAAAAAGTAATTACAACCAAGTTTAATAATATTGAAGCACATTCTGGCTTAACTGCAAAAGCTTCTTATCAAAACGAAAAGGCGAACTGTTAATATTGTGATCGTGTATTTTCGTAAGCCAATAATTTTGTGACGATTGAAAATCAACCTTATCTTAATATTTTATTGGAAAGGTATCTTTAACGTTCAATTTATTGTAGAATCAGTTACATTTAGTTTAAATTCAATTCGACAGCTGCTTGCTTACCTAATTTCTGTTCCGGTTAAGGGCTTCATAAACTTTGTATAGGATCCTAATTGAGGCTAAAGGGAGTGTTTTGCTTACATTAAATAGTTCGTAGCGCTATTCTATTCGATACACGCAGTTTCCCTGCAAACTATCTACATAATTGGTCTGGTTAGTTTTTTTTAACATTATGCAAGATATAGGTGACTAAATAAAGTTATATAGGGCAGTATGTTGTGTAGACACTTTTTATCTCTGCAATTTCTGCAAATAATACATTATTGTTTCGGCTAAAATGTTTGGTGCACCTTCAGTTTTATCGCAAGTTGACCCACACTTTGTTGCTGTGTGGTCCCTAGCTTTTGTTCGATATAAATCATCATACAATTATTAAATGATGTTTGAATTTATTGTTTTTTTTTCAAAATTTTCGACAAGTGAATAAAATAATATATTCGGTTAAAAAAATGTATACAAAATGCTCAAAAGATCACGTAAAAGTTCGATTGCATATTTAAACAGATCAAATAGGCCAATGTTCAATTTTTAGAAGTATATAAAGCATATAATAATTACAAATTCCAACATGAACATATAGGATCAATTTTCTTCAATGTGTATTTGTAAACCTGCGGAGTGAGCTTTAATCAACTTTACACTTTAAGAAAATTCTGCAGGTAACGTAGAAATTATATTTGTAAAACCTTGTAATAGGTGTTATAAAATTCCTACGTTAGATGCCACCTGCTGTCGTTCCCATCCTTTGAAATTAAATCCCTTGTCCCTATAAAGCGATGAGTTTGTATTTAACTTTTTTGCCGAGACTCCCCTAGATATTAATTCATACCAGAACCATCTCAGAACCATATCTCCGTGTATTCAAAACCGATTATTGTTAATTATTTCCGACCAGATACCAGAATTACTTCTTCGTTTCGCTTAATTCATTATTAACTTCACACCAGATCAATTAATTTAGCTTTGGTTCCGTTGCCCATCTTACTTGCCTGTATTATTCGTAGCGTCAATTTTAGTAGGTTATATAAACCTGCGGTCCTCACGTTACGTAATACTGCAGTAACATTATGAGTTTGCGCATTAGGTCAATAGACCTGATTCAAAAGCAATTGTCACCATCCTCCGCGATTGGCGAAGAATTCAACTGCCTCTTGATAAGGGGTTATTTGAATCGCTTGGAGGATTCCTTTTGAGTGACGGATCCCGGATTAATCTTAGCCGTTCTATAACTAAAACTGCACGCATAAAACTGTCGTACATAACATGAAAAATGAGATCGTATAAAATACGTATTCTTCAATCCCATTAGTATACTACTTATACCTCATTTTAACAAGCAGAATGTGCGTATCTTTTAGGAAATGAACATGCTAGTCTAACATGGCAGCTTAAAGTTTCGTTACAGACGTTTATGAAATATACGATTTATATGCGTAGATATGCGAACATTAAAGTGGTGTTATAAACGCTTTTCAAACGAATGTTAAAGAACGGTTATTTATATACGTATTATAAACGTAGAACGTAAACTCTATGGGGTATTCACATATATGAATACAAATCGGATTTTAAACGTAGGTATAAAATTCGTCGATACAAAAACGTATACCATCTAGTATATCATTACTACCAATACCGAGTTTTAAAACCGTTTTTTTTAACGTAAGTGTGTTTGCTGGGATCATCAAACTTCTACCACAAACAAAAAATACCATGTGCAATACATATAAACTGTCACAATTGGTTTTTTGTAACACGAAAACAAGCACATAAGTTTGTCAGTTAAACTAGACGAGATTTTGGATAGTGTACTGAAATAACTAGCAGCGAAACTAATATTTTTGGTTTACGACAACATTCCGAGCGATTTAACAACCTGTAACAAAACCATGAATAGAACCGCGAGAAACAAGACTAAAATAAAGTAAAATGCAATTCCATTCTTTGGCGGATTCCTTTTATACAAGCGCTCCTGTAATGGCACGAAACTGAAAAGGTAATCGTTCACGATGGTTAATTTTCACCAGTATAATTTTATTACGTGAGAAATGGTGGGTACGCTAAGCTCAAGATACCCTCAGGCTCAAGATAATAAAATTTGCGTAATATTTGAATTTAAATTCATTGAGTTATTAATGCCGGCTGCGTAGGTAATACTGCTTCAATTGTTGCCCTAATAAAACACGTAAGCGGTGCCAGCCCTTAATAGTGGAGTACCTACCTACTTTCGGATTGCAAAAACACCGTGTGTAGGTACTTAATTAAAAAGGAGTATTTTGAATCCACGTTACTAGATAACCGACTTTTAACTTTACATTTGCAAATTTATTGATTCAACCCTAGCTCATCCGATCACTATTTCATATAGATACACAAGACAAATTCTGATGATGTATAGGCAGTAAAAACCAATGCCATCGGGCAACTTCCGTACCATTAGACCTATTGAAAACTAATATTAACAGTGACTGCTCCTTTTCATGAATATCCACCCTTTGCTAATTTAAGTCAACACTCGTAATTAAAACCTGGCGTTTTTAATGCGACGTCGTCGTTTGGGAACCGCGACATTGAACGTAAAATCAATCGGTATTTAAAACGCATTAATAATCCACCGGCAGAATTTTACCTTTATTTTTCCTCATACATTTCCCGCTTTAAAAAATGAGCGGATTCGATTTATTAGGTATAATGGAAACGTAAAGTGAAGATTTGGGGGTGTAATTACATATCTCCATTGTTCGTTAATTAGCCAATATTAAAAGATAGGGTTAATTTGTGGAGTACGATAATGATCCTATTTGGTTTACAACCTACAATCAGTTTAATTACAACCGTTTCTGGATCATTAATTTCTATTCAACGGATTACCTAACGAAATGTGCTACACTTAATTATTCGATTATTCTTTATTATACAATTTATCGCATAGTTAGAAAGGGGGTTGAAAATATTCGAGAAATCGCTTTGCTACTCAGGTAAGCTTAATGATTGCTGAAAAACTTCCATTGGATGTACATAATATATAAAGTTAGTGAAATGACCTGAAATAATATATTATAATTTGCCATTTTTTTAATTAGTTGAGCAAAAAAGACAATTTGTCACTTTTAGCCTTTATTGAACATGAAATCCGATCCGATGAAATGGCACAAAGAACTATGGGAAGCTTCCAGTAAAGTGGAAAAAATAGAGGACGTCATTTACCAGGTATAGTTTTTAAAACTAGGTAATGTAAAATAGCCATATAGGTGTACACTCTACAACCCTCTAAAAAAATTACACATAAACTACTCCCCTTTTAACCGTCACATACCTCTAATCCACGACGGGGTGCTCACAAAATTAATATCACGCTATTAATGGTAAAAATCTGAAATTATTTCAAAGATAACGCTAGGTTTTACGCCAGGGGTTAATCTGCCTCAAAAATCGCATATACCAGAATTCCCAAACAACTGATTTCCCGGGAATTCCTAGAGACTTCCCGTGAATTCTCAGAGACTTCTCGGGAATTCTCAGACATCCCGGGGATTTCCAGAGACTTCTCGTGAATTCCCAAAGACTTCCCGCAGAATTGCAAAGCACTTCACGGGAATTCCTAGACTTCCTGGGAATTCCTAGAGACTTCTTGGAAATTCCCAAAAGCTACCCAGGATTTTCCATATTCATGATCAGGCACTTAAACCTTAGCTTATAGTCAGCGATTTTAATGAAACTTTTGCTTGTTTTAAGCCTTAATAGTAGTTATTATGTGTGCGCGCACCCAGAAAAAAATCACAGAGCTAAATCTGGACTAGATCCCATTGTCATCTTGCCACATTTGAAAAGTAGAAAGTTTAAGCTTTGTTGTAAGCCTAATTTACCATTTAATAAAAAGTGAGTAAATTTTCTAAAAAACAGTTTATAACGGTTCGTTGAAATTTTCATGTCGAACTGTACTTTTTTCTAAATATGGATGACTCCTTGTAAGAGAATTCAATTTACTAACGAACATCGCTAATAACATTTTCGTTTTGCAGATTTTTAGAATTAAAAAAAGACTTAAGAGCGGTTATGCTTTTTCCCACTCGTACGATTGCTTGCTCGATCGATGGCTTCATGTGCATCGATTTAAAAGAGAACGGATGGACCGATTACGATGAACATTTGCAGGTGGATTCTTTATCAAATGTATACATCGGAGTTCGTGAACAGGCAATGAACGCAAAAAGCTAAGGAAGGCCCTTTTGACATCTCCGTTAGTTATGAACCGAATTGCATGAAATTTTGAATGTACGCACCTCAAATAAAAGTAAAACGAATGCATGTTGTCAACGTCAATATTTAATTCCTCGCAAGACTGCTTGGCATCGGGAGATTTTTCGATAAATCCTAGGGATTTCTTAAAGAATTCCTGGGATTTCTTAAAGAATTCCTGGGATTTCCCAAGAACTCCTGGGAATTCCCAAGACTTCCTAAAGAATTCCTTGGAATTCCCAAGACTTCCCAAAGAATTCCTGGGAATTCCTAAGACTTCCCAGAGAATTCCCAAAGAATTCCCCAAACTTATACACCGAATTCCCAGCGAGGTTAACTCCTCTGTTTTACGGAATGGCACATACCTCACACGTGCTGCTGATTTTTAGTAAATGACCTCACATCTCGACCTAAAACTACGTTGTCGACATCGCCTACAACTGGTGAACCGCCAAAGACAAATTTTATTTACACGATTGCAATTGCACCATTATGGAATTTTTCTACCACAGACCTAACTGCTTTTAAGAATGCCGACGCAAGAAGTAATGCCGAAAAGAAAAAGAAAAGCACAGAAAATGCCCCCCGAATTACCATCCAGGGATGCCAGAGAATCTCAACCAATTAATACAGTGACCGTAGAACAAAAATACCCAATACATACCTACTAAAATAAAATGTTATATGGTGTTCAATGATATATAGCCGTTCGTCTCTGCTATGAACTATATTCTGTTGAGGATTTGGAATGATATGTAATATGGATTGTTTCAGCTCCTCGCGTGTAGTAGACCCTTTCATTGAGTTAACGCCATAACCACGCAATTAATCATTTTTCTATTTGGTATACCTACGTATGATTTATTCTCTCTCTGTAATTATTTGTCTTGTAATAGGCTTTATCGGCTGTTAGACAATAAATCCATTATTATTATAACCAAAAGTTAGCTGTTAATATTTAAAACAAACTAAGTCATTTTAAACTGGGCAAAATGTGTGCAGAGTGATGTCGGCACTATGTCCTATTAAAGCAATTTTTCTGACGATTGCAATGGTCAAATCAGAAAAACACTTGCGCATCGGGCGAAATATCATTTCTTTTAATGGAACTTCCCGTTGTAACGGGAGCCCCCACTGCAGATTTAAATTTTTCACGATTTTGGAGTGATATGTTAGGTACGAGTTCTTTCGCAATTAATTAGGTGGGGTGGGGTGGAGGGGGGGGGGATTAATCCAAGGGAGAGAAAATGTTAATGCACTTTGAACCGCGCTAGAGCTCGTTAGCTGGGCTTTTATAAGCACGTCGAACGCCGAACCGTTCGTTACTACAAATTGGAAGATCGGATTCTGAAAATCAAAAGTGCGAAAAAAATCCATTTCTCGTACATCGTGAAAAGTAAGTAACCGATAGTATAATAAACCTTTCGCTTTAAACACCTTCGTGTGCAATTCATAAGTTTCAAATTACTATAGGCCATTATGGAATACGCAACATGGATTTTGCAAATAATCAAGCCTCCTTCCACTCCGAGCCTGGGGTTAAAGTCAAAAATGTTTGTTCTATTCCCCTAAATGGAAGGTGAACATCGTAAGGGGTAACTAGACGTCGTAAAAATAAGAATATCTACTTTTCTATCTAGATTCAGTACGGACCGTGTCCTTCAAGATACTTGAGGAGTGAAAATTTGAGTTTTAAAACGTAAATCTAAAACGTTCTTGAACGACTCTATCCAATCAATTTGTACCCGTTTGATTTTCGTAAAAGAAATTTTATTATATTTCGTGTAGGAATTTGGTTAGAAGAAGGTTAAAGAGTTTTCCATTTTAAGTTCAATATTAAATGCCGAAAATCTTCTAACTGAGTTGATCATAAATATACGTTTACGGTTTTCAGTTGGTGTGTAAAAAATCAGATATTGTGTATTGTGTCATTGTTCATTTAAGGAGTTTATTTATTTAATATAGCAAAATAGAATGTCGCCACGTACAATATCGTAAAATTTTTGGATACTGGAAGCTTCAATTAATATGAAATTGATTTTTTGGAGGGATGTCGAATTGATTTAATTAGCTACATTTCCATATTACGTCAATATTTTGATCTTGTGTATTTAGTTTGCCAAGGTGGTCGAAGGCAGAAGAGATCATTTTTGAAATTTCAGGTTAAGAAGCAAATAAGTCCACTTACAGGTGATTTTAGTAAAGTTGAGCTAACCGTGGATACATTTTGAAAAAAAATCTAACATTAACGTAAACAGTCAAGATTAAATAAAATGATCAGGGATTGTCCCACCCTGAAATCTAGACCCTGTTACACCGTATATATCCTAAAATCAATTAAAGCATTTTTTAAAATGATTTTTAAACAATTTTGTTCGTAATATTTTAATGTTGTAACCTTTTGTTAAATTCATAAATTAAAACCTTTAAGGTTTAATTAATTGTATAAAACGCGACAACAAATTTATCTACGCATGCGTCTAATGGTGCCAAATAAAACTTTTCGAAAGGAGGAGGGCGACCACCCAATTTTTACACTTCATGATATTTGATAGGTCTCATCATAGGTTTCTACCAACCACAGTCCTGCTCCTCGACCCCCACTCATGATCGGTTATAATTCTTCATATCCCAAGAGCTGAGTGTCGGAGACTCCGTCGGAGGTGAGTACCCACAGAGGCAAAATGAATCGTCGAATCCATAAACAGAATGCATTTATGTATATCAGTATACAAAGTTACAAAGACTTAACAATTTTCTTGGATATTTGACGAATTTTGGTACAATTTGACTGTACTAATTGGTCGAATATCTCGAAAACGAAGTGTCGGAAGAGGGTACTCATAAAAAGCAAGTGGAACACCTATATTGTCGGGAGAAGGTACTCTCAAAGGGTCATTGGAACAACTAGACGAGACATCTAGGGGCGATGCTTGATTCTTCCTGCATTATATGGCAGAGTTGGACTAGGTCAAGCTTAAAGTGACCCAGAGACCCCGCTTGATCCGGTGACCAAGTTTGACCCGGTAACCCAGCTTAAACCATTGAACCAGATTAATCCGGTGAGTTTAAGTTTTAAGTTTGCCGCAAGTCAGGAGTCAAATTCGATCCAATGGAAACAATAAGAAATAATTCAATTATTTCGTAATCTATGCACTTGAACCGAGGTCACTGAGTTATTGGATCAAATTAGGTTTTTTGCCTCCTATTGAGTTACTGGGTGAAATTGGGCATCTGAGTCAAAATGGGTCACTGAGCCAATCTGAGCAACTTAAGAGAGTATGAAGTGACCTAGTTTAACCCAATGACCCAGTTGGTCCAGTGGCCCTGTGATCCAGTCCAACTCTGTTATATATCGTACATTTTGAATGTGTTCTCGGTATAGCCTTTACATGTGTATGTACAAAGAACCCTCACCCTCTTAAGCAGCTCTCAAAAATGGAAATAAAGCATGATACTATCTTATAACCCCATTATTTACTAAGCTATTTCGGATTAAAAAATGCGCTTCATCAGCACAAGAGCTGTGCACAATTTGTACTTGTTTTTTCTCTGTTTGATATTGTTGGCAGGTTCCACAACCCGCCCTTTAAGTGCACCAAAAAATGTAACCCCTCTGAGTTCCAAAAATTACATTTTTTCCAAATAAAAACTCACCTTTACATAATGATTCATCTGTTTGACGGCAATCATGTGTATGGTACTTCACATATCTTTGTTTCCTTCTTTGATATTGTTCACAGGGTCCAAAATATCCCCCCTTAAGTGCTTACAATGGTACACCCTCCCCTTATTTCAAAAATGACAATTTTAAATTTTATGTACAGAGTTCACAATCCACACTTTAGATGCACATAAAAAGTGCACCCTTCCCTGTTTTAAAAATTAATCACTTTTACGTAAAAATCCGCCCACTGTAAGGGTTGTAATTTCTGTGTGACATTAAATATTTCTGCTTCTTGATTTGATTTTGTTTATATTGAGGTGGGTAGATTTATGTTTAAAATGTGTCCAGTGTGACTATGCAACGAATAATAAATCTCATCATAAAACATATTTATTAACATACAACATCACCAAGGATTTAAAGGGTGCCCGATGCGACTTCGTTCCCATACACAAATCCAGTCTTAAAGCACATCTAACATTTGTTGAGACATGGACCTGCCAAGTATTTAAAATGTGACGCCAGTGAAATACCTGATACGAACATCATTTTAAAGGTAAATGTATAGGATTAACAATATTGTGTGCACCACGGCACTAAAGTTGTTTTTCGGGTCTCAGGAAGTGACAAGGCGAGGCTTCCTTTGACCCGAAAAACATTCATGGGTAAAGTTAGAATTTTTGGTATTTTTTAAAGGTTCAACCAGTTTAGGCATTGTACATATAGAAAATCTGCAGAGTGTCAAAATTAGAGGGTTGAATTTTCTAATACAATGTTATGGCAGGGGGATTTGTAAAGCTGCATAAGTGATGCCCCCCTTATCGTCTTCTCTGCATCATATCATTTCTATAGCGCGTTACGTTCTTAATAGCTTTAAGAAATTCTATGTTCTACACAGTCAAAGATATCTTATCTTAGTAGGGTTTTATTTGCAAGGATTGCTGACATAAAAATTACTGAGTTCACCAGTCCGCATTACAAATACAATAAATAATAGGAGGGATTAATCTGTAAGAAAAATTTTAAGGCATTCGGTTTTGGGCTACGGGGATATTCACTGCGTGGTTCAAGTTTCCAGTTATGACTTAAAGGAGAAGCCGCTAGAGAACTCGTCGCCCATTAAGAAATTCGGTTGCAATGTGTCTTATTTCTCTTATCACTTCTTCAAAATTTTATCTTTCACTATTATACTAAATGTTAACTTCATAATTTTTTAAGCCCATTTTATTATTATTACTAAAAATACGAGGTACTCGACTAAAATTTTTAAAATACTCAAGAGTTATTGTAGGCAACTTGTCATTTTGTTGCAAAGCACTTTTGTGTAAGCATGAAATGATAAAGCCTTTCTAACAATTACTGAATTGTCACGGATCACTCATTCTCTAAAATTATGTCGCACTCGGTGGTCTATTATGTACAGTTCGATCAAATCTACAATTATCTAATCTGCTGTGGTATGTCGCCAGATGCTTATTAGAATTGTTATCTACAACCTACTTTGGAAAACTTGGAAACAATTCCTCCTGCTTGGTAAGATTGCGGTGAAAATGGAGCTTCGTATTCTATACTAAATTGAGGTAAAGCTTATTTCATATCTAAGGTCTAATTTATAACGGATGGAGCTTTGGATTTGTGATGGAGGTTATTGGCAAACTCAAAACTTAATAGGTAAATCTTTGCATGCTAGAATTATTCATTTGTACGCTTTTCAGCACCGAAGTTTCCTTTTAGTATGCTATCTCCACAGCTTGCTTTGATATGTTGTCTTATTACTACGTAATAACCGTGCCTTAAATCTGTAAATTCTTATAAACATATGTATAACAAAATTTTTCATAAAGTGGGCACAATGCGGCCAAAATAAGTACATAAATTTTGTATTCTATAGCGAAACGTTATTAATTTACTGTACGCTTGCATATATGCATTTTCATCAAAGCAATTCATAAAACCCTTTCAGGCGCTGCGACGCAAACGTTGGGATGTATACACTTGTGCCAAACGACCATATTTTATGGCATTATCATTAAGCTCCTTATAAAACAAGAATTTACCGAAATGAATTGTAGATTATGCGGTATGGTCTTGTGTTACAGCGTATCTATCACGGTAATTTATTCACCCTTATGATAAGGGCATCAAATACTGATGCAGCCTTCGTTAGAATTGAAGCATTTGGAAGAATAATACTACGCTTTCTAACAAAAGCACTTTTCAAAGCAATTAGTGGAGAAAGCTGAAAACATCCGATTTGAAGAGCTTTGTTCTATGTAATCGTCTACACAAATTCATATGCTTGAAATGTCAATTTTTGTCAAACATGAGGCTATTTCCGATTTAGAACGTATAATTTAATAATTTAAGTAGGTACTTGTGGTGTTTTGATAAATGAAGTTAATTCTGGTGGTTTGGTATTTTTAGAAATTACTGCTAGCAGTTAGCTTGAGAGGTGTACCAATAACGCTAGGAACGATTTTGGGGAAACTTTTTTTTATATAAATACGAGTAGGTACTTTTGATTACATTTAAACTCACAAAAGAATATATGACCAAAATATGTAAATAATAATAACAATAGATAAAAAAGATTAACCAAATTATGGAATAATACAAACCGGACAAGGTTGGACGATTCAAGTGGTACTTTTAGAAGCTGTATTTATTTATTTATTTATTTATTTATTTATTTATCTATATCTAATCATTTTGTACTTGTTTGATTATTTTTTTAAAAGAAATTTTTCACTGTAATCTATATTCATGTTGGGAGAAAGTAATACCTTTTCCATTTAAATTCAATATTAAGTACAGGAAATCTTCTAACTGAGCTGAATAGTTTTCCGGTTGTGTGTAAAGAAGCACATATTCCGTATTATCCTATTGTTCATTTAAGGTGGTTGTTTAACGTAGTAAAATAAAAACTAGTCACTTATAATATCCTAGTCAAATTTTGGATACTCGGATGTTTCACTGAAGGTAGTACTAAGTTTTGGAGGGCTGTAGAGGAAGAGAGAAATTGATCGATTTATTTAAATTTCAATAATTAGTCAATATTTTTGATTTAGTGTATTGGTTTGCCATCAAAGTGGTTGAAGGCGGAAGAGATCATTTTTTAAATTTCAGTTTGGAAACAAATAAGTCAATTTTACTAACTATACTAAACTGTCTCAAAGTATTTTAGTAAAGTTGAGCTAACCGTGGATACATTTTGGGCATTACCGTAAAAAGTAAACCCCCGCCCTGAAATTCTACGGATGTTTGATGAACCTTGTAAACGTACTCCAAAAGTTATCACTAAAAAATGTATTTCTTTTTTGTGCGTACGTGATTTTGTCAGGCTTAACAAATTCCATTCGTTCATAATTAAAGTTGGCCGCGTTAACTAATTAGCGCCATTTTGGGGCATGCTATAAATTCAAAAAGAGGAGTAGGGATTTCTCCGGAAGGTAATAGGGCATTCGGTTTTGAACTATGAGAAGGGTTATTTTTACGTGAGTATTAAGTTCACGGTCGGCAATGAGTAAAGTACCGGAAACGGATTAATTATTTAAGTTACTAAGACGTTTCGTTAACTAAGTTGCTCAGTGAAAGAGAAAATATACGTATAAAACAAAAAACCGCGATCAGACGTTCATGCAAATTAATTAGTGGCCAAGGAATAACTTAATCATACGTTTCATTTGAACATATGCTGAAAGGATTATCGTGAAAGTTAAAAAGAAGTAAACTGGTTCGGTAAAACCAGCCTGGATTAAAATTTCGTATGAACTGTCTAAAAATAACGAGCTAACGTCTCCGATCAATAAAAAGTTAGAGTGACATTTTGCATAATTCAAAATTTTCGCTATCGGAACAACTTAAATCCGTTGCAGTTTTATTTTGGAGTGAGCTACTGATAGATTGTACCTTGAAAGCGAAAGTTACTTGACGGCAGATGTTTCAATTCCTAGGAGCGTTAATCTCAAAGAGAATCCTGAAAACTTTAACGTCGGTCCGGCCGAAAATCCAGGTTTCGTTACTTATTGTCCATTTTGTCCATTTGAAGCGTACCATCCCTACGACAAAGGCCGTACCGATTTATACTCTAGGCTCTTGTGAACGCAATATGTAAGGTACTGTAATTTTTTCTTGATTTGTATAAAAATAACGATCGATTCTTTTTAAGTTTTTAAATGACCACGAGGTAAGCACACTCTAAGCTCAGGCAAAGTCGGAGTGGATAATGGGTTTCTCAAAACGAAGCAAAAGAAAATATAGTAATAGTAAACCGGATAGTTGCCACTTAGTCTTTAGTAAGCTTCAAAAGAAAAAAAGAGAATACTTACCAAAAGGAGAACAAAGCAGACCAAGAGATCCTTGTTCTGGTATTGACTAGCAAAAGAAATAAAATAATTGACAGAGTAGAACTTAAACAATAAGACGGTAATTTAATAAACGATCCCAAAATCTTACATATAGGACTGTAATATTTTGATCTGAAGTATCAAAGTCTAAATTTCACTAATTTAATCTAATTTAAACTTTGCAAAAGGGGAACCAACTCGTAGCCAGGGAAATTATCAATGCCAAAACAGGACTCCTCAGAAAACAACGGAACTATAATGGTTAAATCGAGGGTTAAATGGATAGCTAACAAATATAGTAATTACAATTCCATTGTATGGAAACCCAATATGTAATCAAACGATATATCAAGGAATCGTCGAGAATAAAAAAAATACCTTTTAATCTTTTGAGCCCAGAAGGGTGCTTTCTTGCCTTATCTGTTACAGATAACAATCCAAACAAAAAAAACAAGAGGGAAAGTGAACAGCGCGGTACATAAATATTGCGGTAGCAATGACTAACGTCTGACATTAGGGTAAATCGAATACTAAAACCTTAATTAATACTCAATAAAAAAAGCAAAATTTTGATCGATAACGAATTGTTCGTACAAATCGGTTTAAATTTCACAATGCACAAATAACTAAATTTCTATGCAACAACAATGATCTAATTAATTCAAAATGTAAGATAGTATGGACAAATTCTTTGGAGTGACACAAGTAACGTAAATAAAAATCTGTTTCTGAATAAAGGCAAATTCACATTATTGATCCCGTCACGGTCAGATCACGGTTCGCTCACGCTGCGATTAAATATTTTACTGTATTCTTTAAGGCCGATTCACATTCTCGGTCAGGTTCCGGTCAGAACATGTTCATAAGAAATATACGCTTGACCGCACAATGATCGTATTATAAGAATAATGTTGGGTCATAACTGTACATACCTCACATTAATTACCTGCAAATATACATCTGCTAAGCGAATTCAATGGAGTAACCACAACACATCAGAAACAGAGAGAAACACTTTAAAGAAGTATGGTGACACAGAAACCAATGAGCCGTTATTCAGGTAGACAATAGGTCAAGTACAGCGTTTTGAGAAAAATTTGCAACTCACCACTGCGAAGGCCAGATCTTCTCTGAAGAAAAGAAGTACAGAAGTTTGGAAGTATCCCTGAAAACATATGCGCGGCCTCTGGTGGCGATGCAAAGAACAATTGTCAATGAAACACTCAAATGGCCTCTAATGGCGAAAATAAATAAATAAACTAAGAGAATAACAAATCTACTATAGAAATAACTAAACGGGTTTACAAAAAAGATTGATTTCAATTCACTTATTAATAACCGATTGTAGTTTTCCAATGTTAAGTAAAACGAGAATTAAAAATGCGGGCCGTGCAGTTTAGTTAGATAACCCAGGCCTTCTGCCACTGACCTGTAATTCCAAGAACAATGAACGTTAACTGGGCTGCGGACGTTTCAACCCGGCCATTTCCGGGAGTATAATTAACTGCGGTTAATTAATTTGGGTGCAGCAAATGTTATCAAAATGGATCGTGTATGGTATTGTTCGAAGCGCGCTTAAATGATATAAATGTTGAAACTGGTCCCAAATTTTTATGGAATGGAATGGAATTAATGGTACGGCGACCGGCTGGAAAATCCGCTGTTCTTTTCCACATTTTTTTGGGAATTCTATATAAGTTAACGGCGTCATTTAGAGGGGGTATTTTTTCTTTATGCACCTATTGGCGCCATCGTGGAAATTCTGACGTTTTGTTTTGCATTTGCGTTCTAGGAATAAAAGTTTTGAATTTATCTTCATCCGGATAAGTTTATTTGTTACGCACTTCATGAACATATTGGGAACATTTTGACTTGTAAAATATTACATTGGCGCTAAAGGATATTGAAAAACATAAATGTATGCAAAATGCAAGCAACCTTACCATAGGAAATAAGTTCTCATTGGATAGACATGAGGAAATAGGTGTTCTTAATTTAAATTTAAAATTTCATAAATGATTCTATACCGTAATGTAGTCATAATGTTTAAAATGGTTTGAATAATGAATATTCTAGGATTTATAGAAAGAATGCATGGTCTCATTGCTTCTGGTGCTATATGGATGGATACTCATTTAGCGACATGCAATTTCATGAAGCTGCAATCTCGTATCTACATCTCTAATGTTGGATGCACTTTTATAGTTTAGCTTGTACCAATTATGGTGGAATTAAGTGATTCAACGCGCGTCTACAGCGAAAACCGTTCTCCACAATTTTATTTAAAGTGAATTTGCAAACGCCGCCTTCCAGAATTCATTAGAAATTTAATCACATGAGAATTGCAATTACGTATTGTAGCATCTTTCAATAATCCGTGTTGCTAACAATGCTCTATATTTTAACCGGCCGGCGTGGGTGCAGAAGTACAGAACAGGGGTCGGATTTGCAATTTTAAAAAGGTAATAGATACGACCCAGTAAGTCGACCGAAAATGAAAACTCGTAAGTAGCTTTTCTCATTATTTTTCAGCTTTTTATCTTTATTTAGAAAACCACTAAGCTTTAAAGGTATAAAAAACCGTCTTTTGCGTATAGGACGCAATGTACCAATTAAAATTTACATTACTTTTTAGAAAGTACAAGATACTCCCTTAATTACAAAAGCGTCAAGCACTTTTCTTCCCCGACACGATCAATATTATCCATTTGTATAGTAGGGCATTACAGAAGACTTGATAGGTTCGATGTTACTTTGTTGATTCAGCCTCGTACGAGAAAGCTTAAATGAATAAGGTGCACAAAGTACTTTTCTGAAGACATGTATTCATAATCAGAAATAGCCTTCCAGTGTGATCCTTTCAGAATTAATGTGAAATCTAAGAGCAAAAAATTCAGTTTGTTACAATTTATGTCACTCTGCGCGTTGACAAAGTTGACGGTTTATTAAATTATTCATTAGCAATATTTGATCGAGTCCTTTATAAGGAAAATAACTACGTACAGTGTTTTTGATTTCCTTCTGCCTGTGTATAACTTCAATTTATCATGGGAATATTGACTAGATTCTCAAATTTACGTTTAAATGAGATAAGAAAAATAGAGTTTTCTTAGGGAGGTGAACTTATGTCAAATTTACCTTTGCCAAAGATCGATAAAGTTGGCATCCCCGCTTGGCCCAAAAGTAAAAATATGCCTATAATTTATGCCTAAAAGAATACAAACAATTTCTTACTAAAAAAGGGCAATTCTCAGAATTAATAAAATGAAATGGAACGTATCAATTAAATTTGAATTTGTACCCGCTTAGTTCCGCCGGAAAACAGATTCTAAGGTGGGGGTGGGGGTGCCAACTTGAAATTAAGTTAGCACGATTCTTTTAGCTGCATCCAGAACTATGAATTAAAGACTAATTTCTACCCAAATTAGACATTAATAGTTATTTATTATACAAGACGATAAATGGAACCATTGAGTGAAAGATGTTAGTTACTTTCACGAGATGGTTAGTTTCCCTTTATCGTCGTGTATAATACAAAACTTTATTTTATAGCAGAAGCCATACAAATCATTGTAAAACTTCTGACAATTCTGAATTTAATTTAGAGACATCAAAAATTGCACGCTTAGGTTCTAACGTCGCGATCGTTTCCATAGAAACAAATTTTCATATGTTCGGAACGTCATTTCATATCGTGCATTTGAAATAGGAGTGACAGATGGCATTAGAATGCACAGTCATCTGTTTCACTTTATCTACCCTTACGGTTAAAGTGATCACTTTATCTATCCTTAAGGTAAACTTATTAAAATGTCAATTTAATATATGCTATAAAATAAACAGCTTTTACTAATTATATCACAACAGAGTGGAAACACCAACGGAACAAGAAGAGCCACTTAAAGCGGAAGCCAGCAGTGAAACAAAGGTAGTGGTTACAGCACAATAAATCCACCGAGACAATCTACACGTTTGAGGCAACCTAGCGGGAATTCGTGTCATATACCGGAGGGGGAGTTGGCAACGCAACGTCGTCGAGGGTGAGATATTATTTTTGTCTTTTGACATCTGTTTTGTACAGAGACCCCAACCGAACCCGAAAGAAACCGAAAACCGGACCGAAACCCGAATTTTGTCAGGACCAAACACCGAACCTTCGAATTGGAAATGGAAATTTTTAATAAGGTGTAGAAATTGAAGGCAGTACGACGTAATTTAGTCACTACTCTAAATGTAAATAATAAAAGGAGGGGCGAGGTTTTAGAAAATAACAATAAAAAAACAATACTCCATACATAATTTTTAGCGCATTTTTGGAAAAAATACACTATTATATTCGTTATGGCTGGCTGGCGGTCCGACTAAGATCTCAGCAATTACAATAGCTAGAGACTTCATGTTTTTACTAAGAGCTTTCTGATGTAGTGTAGATGTGCAGGCTCTAGTCTATTTTGGGTTAGATGACTTGTGAGATCGATAGTCTAAGAAAATAATTTCGATATGGTTTTCGGAGGTGCTATAATTTTACTATTAGATAACGCTACCAGTATAACAACTTAATTATTAGCGCATTTTTGAAAATAAATACGCTATTATATTCGTTATGGCTGGCTAACTGGCTGTCCGGATGAAATCTCAGCAATCACACCAGCTAGAGACTTTAAATTTTCACTAAAAGCTTTTTGTTATAGTGTAGATGTGCAGGCTCTAGTCTATTTTGAGTTAGATTACTCGTGAGATCGATAATTTTAAACTTTGCTAATGAAATACTGATCTGCATTACCAAAAATGCGCTTTCATCATGCATATGCTGATTTACAACTTGTTTTACATAGCTGTTTGTTTACTTTTTCTGTTTTTTATTAGTAAATTAAGTTTAAATACATATAACTCATTTTCGTCTAAAATTAATAGTTTTGCCACAATTTGCAAAACCCCACTCCACCCCTTTCAACCCCCGGGATTTCACCCGCGGAAAAATTCAGCTGTTTTAATTATTTTTTCCCAATTTCTATTCATTTCACCTGCCCGAGAACCCGCGTTTCGCCCGGTAACTAATTTTTTTTTGTAAAAAAATATTATATAGCCTGGACTAGTTGTCCATTGGCACTTTTAAAGAGGTTTTTTCAAATTCGTCAATCAGTACTTTGAATAAAATGTTTTAAAACAAATTATACCATTTATGGTGCGAAATTAGTTTCAAATTACAAAACTGACAAAAGTTTGATTGAGTATCAAAATATGGAGATTACCTACCTCCACCCTTATTATATGATAACAGCGATATTACAAATTAACTTTGAAATTTACTCGTTAAAAAATTACCTCGGTTCTCAATGTCACGTTTGCTGTCCGTGCCTTTTATAGCACCACCAACGACGTCTGCTAAATTAGTCTTTTATAGCGAACTTGCCACTGACATTCTAAAGCCGTTGTGAAATTCGACGTCGACTTTGCAGGAAAATGGGTTATCGATTTACCTGCGTTACAATAGGTGTTTACGAAAGACAAACGCATATTTCGCTCGCAGTATCGACGAAAACTATTAAATTAAGTTGCGATCCATAAAAAGTTTCCATTGGCGAAAACAAGCCAGTGGCTCGAACGAGTTTCTAAACTAAAACTCCATGAAAGTTTAGATGACATCGTTGAGCGCCTTATTGGTTTGTTTACGGCAAACTTGATTCCCAGCAATACTTGAAGAACATTAACCCCAGTCCATTTAAGTGCGACTTTTTTCTAGGTCGGTACAAAATTCAACCATAAATTCAATAGAAACTTTATCAACCAGATAAATATCACTGTTACGCAAAGCGGGGCAGAGCTTTCGAATTACTTCGATCGCTTTTAGTGCTTGAGAGCACATTGATTGAACAAGAACATGGTACTCTCAATTACTTCTGTAATTTTAAAGACGCTGGATTTGCAGCAGCAATCTGTATAACAAAATCCATGGATTATTTCCGTTCACGTCAACCGTTTAAGGCCCGATTGTACAATGTCAGTTTAAACTTCAGATTAGTTTAACTGACATATTTCAGAAACACGATTGGTCAACTTGTGAAATATCAGCCAATCAAATCCTTTAACCCACAATTTAACTATAAACTGACAACATATCTATGCACGGACATGAGTAAAGGATACGTATCTTTCTTACATTTACATGGTTCATTACTCTGTACTGCAAAAGCAGTTGGGGAAACTTTCCGAGTTCGATTCCCTTAACGTGCATTTTAAATGCAATTTGCTTGGATTCCAGAAAAATCCGAAAGTCTGCAAAGACTGGTCACAAACTCAGAGATTTCTTTCGATGAGAATACAAAATTATCCATTTTACGTAAGTTTTTCGACACCTTTATGATCCAGTCTGAATTTAATTGGTCTAGTAATAGTTCGAAATTGGTACCTAACTCACAAATTTTTCCCCTTGAACTAAACGCCAACTTCCCAAAAAAGCTATTAGATACTATGGACACTAACTATCGCTTGGAAGCTCGGATGCTTCCCGAACGCTGGGTTTTTCCTGTACCACAACTCAACCGCGAATGTCCCTGGTTGACTCACCAGACACGAATCTGTTCGCCATGACTGACAAAACGCGAATCTCTCACTTCGGGCAACGCTCATTCCATCTTTCTATCTTAAGCTAACTTAAAACGCCTATTTCATAACGAACAGCAATGAGGGAGGTGTTTAGTTAATTCCCATTGGTTCGCTAACGTTAGGTCTACCTCCCAAAAAGGCCGACACAGCGGAATTTTTGTTTATTTCTCGTCGAGAAAGCTTTGACTTTCAACGTAAGCTGTGGAACGTTATAGTGCTTCTTTTTCTCACGTAAAATGGCACCGTTTCCCGTCAATGGAGCGTCGACTGTGATAATCTGATGCTAGTGTGAAGGACAAGGAACAGAGTGCAGAAGAATACTTAGCTTAGTGCAGTTATTATGAAAAGGGTCATCTTGTAAAATCTTTAGATGAACTTAATTACGGCTGTATCATCATGCAAAGAATGTAGGCATTGAATATTTGGCGCCTACAAGCAAAATTGGTAAATGTCATATTTTGTTGAGGTCATATTTTTAGCGCATTTTTTAAGAATTAAAAAAAAATGTGCTATTGTTTACACATATCTTTCAGCAACACTGTATTGATGATGTGGTTGTTGGCTTAGATTCATATGTGAATTTGGTACAATAATTTTTTTATTTTATTTTATATCCCTCTCTTGTTCTATGTCCTCAACAGGCGATTACAGAGTGACCCGCATAATGCCTTTTAGAGGATTTAGTACCAGTACTTACAGAAATACCCAACTGATTTGATTGGGGCATGTAATTGCTTAAAATGTATGTGCCAAACATCCGGCATTTGTAGAGCAAATGAAGTAACCTGTTGCTCCTTCTGCAAGTTGATGGTAAGGGTTAGATTCAACATGTAACAATCCTTTTTAATCTCAATATGCTTCATGAATACCTAGCAATGTGCTTAACTGTCATTTTTGAAATATTTTCTTTTAGAACATAAATACATAATACAATGAATAAAAACCGTGTGTTTGTTAATTTTATAGTAATAGCAAAACACATTGCTATTCACCTTACAAATAGTAATTATCCAATTTCATGCAAATCGGGCCAGTATTACCATAAATATGAGTCATTCTGCGATAGAGCGGCGGCCATCTTTTATGACGTCATAGCCGGAATATGTACCAGATGTCCACACAAGTCCTAAATATTTCCCTCGCCCATGCTCAAACTTTCTCACAGGACTGCACTCATGTGCAGGACTATATAGTGCATTAAGAATTTTTGTAAAGGAATTTTAATAAGCTCTCATATGATTGGATGTTCCGTATAAAAAGGTCACATTTTTTGTATTATCTGATAAATTTGATGTTGTATTTTAGTGATACATTTGGATTCAGTAGCAAAAAAATGCGGATACGCAATTCTGCCCTTTTATGTATAAGAATCGTCTAAGAAATATGCGTACCAAATTTGGTTCCATTTGGGTTCAGCCATTTAGCCGAATATGAGAGTACAGTCGGACCGATAGACCGACAGGCAGCTGACATCATCGAGATTTTGGTGCTTCAAAACGTGTATTGCCGTCATAAAAAATGAGGGGGGGGGGAATCCATTTGTTAACCCCAAATTACCTCCCTCACTAACGTGCGGTGGTAAAAATACACAATTTTGAGCATGTCCACGACTAAAGAAAATTAACAATAGTGCCAACCTTAATTTGAAGCAATCTGATATTTATTTTTAAGCCTTTTAAAATTTAGATTGGAACCAAGGATGCTTATATTATATAGCATCCTGGTTGGAACACTTGTAACAAACCAGCTCCATTTTTTTATTCATTTGCCAAGAAACGCGTGTAAGGTATTATCCATCAAATTACAAAATTGCAAATTCGGTTTCAAAAAATTCAAATAATTACGCACAGGTGTTTATTATTAATGCTTAGTTTTGCGACATGTGGTAAAAATACCATAAAGGTTCTCGTATTGTGTTTTTATTTTTATTTGTGATCTTTACGTCACTATTGAAAGAATTAGACCAACTTCTTTGATTTAAAAAACTTGATTTAAACGTTTTTTTGGATTCCTTCGCCGGTCCCCATTTCGTTTTTTAGATATAATTCTATTTGTTAATTGTGTAGTTGTGTTAGTTGGGTCTAATTATAATATATATGGATTATACATAATTGTCAAAGTAAAACATACCTTCTCGCCCCATTTATCATTAAATCTCTCCAAATCCATAGGAAGGCCCGTGTATCACGGAAAAGGAGTCACTGCACATTTCACATCACTAAACATGTACCTACTGGTTTGAATGCGATATTGGCAACTGTTATAAATTATTAGTAGAATATGCGATAACATAACAGGTAAAACGTCGTAAGTTAAGTGATTCGTTATCTCTCCTACCATGACTGAGAATTTTCAATACAGTCCAGATACTGTGAGTAAGCGTTATGGGCCGTATGAATAAAAAATAAGCAAATGTTATACTTGCAAAATTCAAAGTAAATACTCTCGTAACTGTCCCTTTATACTGGTTGGTTTAGCAGCGCTGCACTGCGTCCTGCTTCCTCTGCTTAGCAGCGCTGCTAAGTCGCCTAGTGCGAAGGAGCACTTACGAGTATTTAATTTGAATTTTTAAGTATAAGCATTTGCTTACTTTTATTCATACGGGCCAGTTACAATTTTGTGAATACAAGGTGAACGATATGAAGTGTCTTTTTAAAAGACCATTTTTTTCATTAATCCAAGGAAAAAAATGTGGAAAAAGATCAAAATTTTAGAATCAATTCACTTTAAACTATGACTATGGCCTCCAGACGGTCAAAAAAACGGTAATTGTAACGGTTATTTATATAATCGGGTTCATTTAATATCAATATTATTAAACAAAACTAAACACACTATAAAATCCGTACAATAATACGATTATTATAGTCACACACTTCGAAATTTAATATCAGTCTTTTCGCGCTCGATGTTCCGTACTCCGTTCATAGTAGACTGCCGCGATGTTCGGTCCGCAACCATTACACGCAAGCAATGTAAGTCCAGTACATCTCGAACTACGCTAGAAAATCCAGACGCCAAAAGGCGACGTCATGTCTTGCAGCATTCCGTTACACACTGCCCCCTCCTTATTCTGGACGTCTCGTCAGAAAACGCGTTAGATATTACTTTTTAATGCCTCGTTCGGAATCCGCAGCGAGCCTGCTCGACAAACACAGCCTTTCTTGAAAAAGTAACAGTCCACATTTTCGGAGGTCGCCCCCTGTGGGTTGAAGGCTAGCATACTTAATTCCGAACGCTAGGTTTCTAAAACACTTACGATCATGGTTCGCACATTTTCCAGTCCAACCCATCTAAACCACTATCCAATCTTCGAGATCGCCAAAGCTATTTATGTCAGTAGTATGCCATGATTTCCTTAAGCTTTTAAAGTCTAACCAAGAGTTTTCATATTGGTTTGCCTTCTGACGTTTTCTTAAACCAAGTAGAACAAAGAGCGTGCTATCTCCAGCGCAGTACTTTACCACACCGTGGTCTTTGCTTTAACAACCGTCGATTCTTCCAAATCTTTTCGAATACGGAAGCTTATAAACCTCTACCTCATGCCGAAGTCTTCGGCGACACAATGGCATGGAAACGTTAATCGGAAGCTCAAAAATATTTTGACAAATTTCTCTGAGTAACGCCAAATCGAGTCTTTCTCGCGCTGGGCGTATTTGACATAAAATCGTTTAAAGTTTGGCTCGATCCCAAAGCTGCGTTCCTTCTTCTCCGAATACCTCTAACTTCTTCGTTGTTGTTGATCCGGCATATCGTGCGAGTCGATTAATGTGGACAACTTCGGTTTTCGGTGGTCATTCTATACGATATATCAAACGCATTTATTTTCTTGAGTCACCTCATACGGACCTTCCATTGTCTTTGTAGCTTGGGAGAAAAGACCCCTTCGTTCCTCTGTGGATTGTTCAGCCATACCAGAATCTCCAGCTTCAAAAGTTTTCATTGACGAGCGGGAGGTTGTATGATTTTTCAATGCGATCGCTGGCAATCTGAATATGACTTCTAGCCAATTCGTGAATTCGTTTCATCTTCGCCTTTAGTTGGTCAACATAATTTTTTCACCTGCGACATTATTCTTCATGCGTTACACTCCAAACTAGGATCACATGAAAGCGTAGTTCACGGACCAACATAAGGCGCAGAGTCTGAACCCCGTGGTCTCGTTGACCTAATCGATATCCATAGGAAACAGTGATACTGCTCCCAATTTTTTCTGAATGTTCTCCACGACGTGTTTGAAAATATTAACCCATCGTTCGATTCATTCTCTCCACCATTCCATCTGACTGAGGATGCAAAGGTGTTGTCTTTTTTATTGGCCTCTTACCAATCGACAAAACATCTTAACAAAAGCCGATTCAAAATTCCTCCTTGGTCTGAATTGATTTTCTATAAAACACCAAAACGGTAAAGAACTCCCTTACCAACACTTCTTCACTGTTCTGCCTCTTGAGTTGGAATGGGCGTAAAGCTTCAGTCGCACTTTGTGAAATAATCCATAGCGACTAAGATATATTTATTTCCGCCATCTTGTCTCGGAAACGTCCTGCGTATATCGCATAGCAACTCTTTTTCCATCGGACTACCAACGTATACTGCGCCATGGTGCCTTCTTCTTGGAAACTGTTCCGTTTTCCAAGTAGCAAAACATAAACTCGCATTCTTGTTACACCATCGCCGTACTATCTTCTTCGTTGACCCAATAAATCGCTCACGTACCCTTTGCACGTTTCGTAAATACCAAATGTGTCCCTCCGGAAGCCCGTCATGCAATTTTTCGCAATACTTTCCGACACTTTGCTTCTAGGTACTACTAAGTGCAGCGTCGATTCGGTGCCATCTTCACTTTCAACTGGGTCCTAATACAAACAGGTCTGTCTTTCAGAGTCAGGCTATTCCATTGGCCCGCAATAACTCTTGTACTCATGGACTTTGTGCACTAATGTCTTTGCCAGTCTCGTCTGTCGTCCGTGCGCATCCAATTCAGAAACAGATTTATTACTTGGCTCTTTCTTGGGCCGTTTTGATTTCGCCTTGCTTCCCATCCTCACGTTCTCTACAGTGTTCGGTCGGCATGATGGCCAATTTGTCTTCTATTTAGAAAAATGTTGTGCAGCTTGTCTTGCCCACGGTCTCTTGACAAAAGCGTCTGCATTTTGTGAACTTTTCCAGCCCTGTGTTCAATGTCTTTAGTCCCCATTATTCACTGAGACGTTCTACCATCTTGCCAACCTGTCCTTCTGGGTTTCGAACTGCAAGAGCCACTTTAGCGCTGCATGATCTCGCTTAATCAGGAACTTGCGCGTAAGGTACTTATGGAAATGTTCGCAGCCTTTACCACCAGGAGCTTCTCCCCTAGTCACCAATATTCCTCTCGTTTCACAGTACTTTCTGAAATAGGCAAGACTCTTTCCTGTCCGTCTTTGCAATTGAGAGAGAACAGCTTCCATATGGCGTTTACTGGCATCGGTTATCTAGCACAAACTTTTCCTTCCATTTCTCTGGGA
>NW_022170596.1:16095874-16133883 GCF_008802855.1 Photinus pyralis
CGCTAATAAGCCCCCCAGGTATGATCATGAAATTGATAGAAATGGATAGAGGACACCTTAATTACATGTTATCAGTTAAAAAATTTGCGGAAGAAGCCTTACATTTTCCACAATCTTCATTCAAAGTTCACTTCATTTCGTCGTAAGTGAGGTTATATTATTCAAATTACATTGTTGATTTTAACTTGGTTATAGTGTTCTTAAAATTCCTCAGTGCCAACTTTAATTTCTTAAGAGGTTATGCTATTTTTTCACGTTATAATAAACATTAAATAATGATGTACAAGTATTATACATGTGTTTTTAATTATATCATAATAGTAGTAAGCAGTTCCCTACATGTTTTACTTAATTCATGTTCATGTTTCAATCCAAGTGATTTGGAAATAACACAAGGGTGTCTACGTTGAAGTGAGATTGACAATATTATCATGGAAAATGCGAGAGATGTTCCTTCCCCTCTCGACCGTATTAGGCGGTGGATGCTAAGCGGCGATTGATACGAAAAAGGCGTTCCAAGTTAATCAGTAGTCGATACGAACCAGGTGGTATATGAAACATGCAGGAAGTGCCACATGCAACCTTCTCTACGACATTCCTCTTCCCTAATGCATTCAAGTTTAGACTGTATACACTTCAAAAAGTGGTGTCATTAAAATGTCACATGGAAGTGTCGCTTATTTGGTGTTTAAGTCGAACAAAACCTAAAATTGTATTGTATATTATACCTGTTGTACTACTTTTATTACATTCTATTAATATACACGTTAAATCCAGCATATTTCATTTTAGTAGACGAAGAAGTTAACATAACCTCCTACAAAAATTTACTGTCGCCTTTGTTAAAAAGTGAAAATGAAAGCTGTCACATAAAATTTTTCAGTTTTGCCAACTTAAGAATGACAAAATTACGTAAAATAACACCAGATTTCCAGAAAATGAAGTGAACTTTTAATTAAGATAGTGGAAAATTTAGGCCCTCTTCCGCAAATTTTTTTATTCTAAAGTGTTATTAAGGTGTCCTCTATCCATTTCTATCAATTTCATGATCATACCTGGGGGGCTTATTAGCGCAACGCACCCCTTCTTTGATTTAAAAAACTGATTTAAACGTTTTTTGGATTCCTTTAGCGGGTTCCCCATTTTCGTTTTTTAGATGTATTTCTATTTGTTACAACTTACAAGTAAGTAGTTGGATCTAATTATACCTATGGGTTATACATAATGTCGAAGTAAAATATACCTTCTCGCCCCATTTATAATTTAAATCTCTCCAAATCCATAGGAAGGCCCGTGTATCACGCAAAGGACGACACTGCACATTTCACAACACTAACATGTACTGGTTTGAGGCGATATTGGCAACTGTTATAAATTATTAGGTAGAATATGCGATAACATAACAGGTAAAACGTCGTAAGTTAAGTGATTTCGTTATCTCTCCTACCATGAACTGAGAATTTTCAATACCGTCAGATACTGTAAGTAAGCGTTTTGAGTATAGAATGTTTCTAGAAATATTTACGACCTATACGACATTGGTTTAGAATTTGTTTTTTATAAAACCATTTCGATCAGATTGTCTCAAAGTCACTAAAATACAACTTGCATTCCTGGTCAAAAATCACCATAGCGTTATACTTAGCTATTTTTTTGTACTGGACACCACACTCCATATTCCCGCTATTGTGGACAATTATGCAGTCAATATTGGGATTTTGTGAATACAAGGTGAACGATATGAAGTGTCTTTTTAAAAGACCATTTTTTGGTTGTAACATATTTTTCATTAATCCAAGAAAAAAAATTTGGAAAAAGATCAAAATTTTAGAATCAATTCACCTTAACTATGATTATGGACTTCAGACGGTCAAAAAACGGCATACTTTTTGTTCTCCCTTTGCTATCGAAAATTCACTAGATGGAAAATTCACTAGATGGAAAATTCCATCCGATTCGTGTCTGTGGATTTCGAAAGCCATTGTGTGGAGGAAATGAAATGTAGAACATGGTTTTGGTTCACACGAGATTTGTGTGCCGAGTCTTGTTGAAATTTCCCCGGCCTACTATCGACACACATGTTTCCGGTAATGAGTCGCATTTACTTTGACACCAGGCTGGATAAAAAATACTGGAGAGCGTCCATCAGCGGTCACTGCTGCCCACACCATGACTTATGATGAGAAATTACTTGGGGTGTCCATTCGAAGGTGTAAATTCTCTTATGTGGGTTCGGTCAAGTAAACACGATCGTTTTGGAAGGATATAAATTGCTCAATTCCAAAATTTGTTCGGAAATTGTAAATTCCAAAAATTTAATAAAAAGTAGGGTACTCCATTTAAAAGAATTAAGTTAGATAGCGCCACCTGGCGATGACGCAATTAATTTAAAAGATTTATATCACAAAGTATATGGCCCTAGCCTACATTTATAACAAAGTTTTAAGAATTTTCAAATCTGCAGTCGTTCCCGAGATATCGTTCTGTTCCATTCCTCGCCTAACACTCTGTATAATCATTTCATCATTTTAAAAGTTCTACCACGTAGGTCGTAGAGTAAAATTTGTTTTGGATATTTATGCAATTACATTATGACTAATTCGCCGTGAAGACAAAATTAAACTATCAGATGGGTCCCATTTGCAGCAGAACTTGTGCGTGTTCCTGATGCAACTTTATAATTATATTTAATAGAATTGCAACTAAACTTTTGTTTTGTTTCAGGTAAGTTGTTCCATCTGATGGACTTGGAAAGCAAGAGTAACTTCCTCGTCTATACCATCGAATTAAAACCCTCAGATCTAAAATGCGAAAGTATAGCGCAGAATACATAATATACAAAGAATCCTATAAAGTGAAAGAACAGCCTTCGTCATTTGTAAGTATGTCATATTTCTCTACCACAGGAGATGTATATTAAAAATATCTCGAATGGGGATGTTTACGGTCTTCCCCAACGCGAAGAACGTATAATTTGAAATTGAGCCAATTAAAATAGGGTTTTGCAATAGGAAAAGCACCCGGTCATAAAATTATATAATAATAAGCGAGCGAAGGAGAATACCCTCAACCAACTCAGTTGAGCACTTCGAGAATAACCCAAACATCCCCGGGATTCGTTTGTTCAGCTTTCCTAGAAAACCGCAAATTTCAAACAAACCAATTAGATAGTCGCTGACAGCCTCCCAGAAATCCTCATCCATAAAATCCCTACATTTATGTAATTACAATAATAATCCCAATTTACGAGGATGCCTCCTATACCAAAATTCCCGCCATGAAAAGAAAACAGAATTAGTAAAAAATGACGATAAATACGGAAGTGAAATAACCTTCGGTCAAAATCCCAGGAGAAGGAGAGATGAGAAAACCCAAATAGTAAAAGAAAAGAAAAATCAATGAATCGGAAGGGTAGAATCCCTTTAGGTGAGATCGTGGGTGATCTCAAAGACCATCTTCTTCAAATTATTTTTTCTGCTCATTTGATACGGTAATTCCATAGAGACAAATGTAGGCTTTTTTGTTTAATTATACAGTGCAAAACATACCATCACTCGCGGAAAAAAGGGCCAAAATTTTTCGAGTAGTCCCATTCTGATTTTGTAAACATTTTCATAAAGTTCTTACCTGCTTTAAAATGGCCAACCACTACACAAAGGTGCGAAATAAATCCTTTTTTATTATACCTGAATCACAATCTCTGTTTTATTTATTTAGTTATTTATTTGCCTTTATTTTTAAGCCTTGGGTGAAACTCCGCTCACCCAAAATGAAGGGCGTAAAATAAATAAATGGAAATATTGTAGCGAATATTCTAGAAATCCAGATAGACATGGAGGCGCCATAAAACATATTAGTCACCGGCGACAAGAAACAAAAGCAGATGTGACACATTCTTTCCGTGAAATACGATGTGTTTTGTTCGAGAATATTCGGTTAACCGCACAAAAAATGTGGGATCTCGCAAATAGTTTTTGAGGTAAAGTGCGGAAGATGGTGAACTGGTGGCCCCAAAAATCACCACCTTCATCTACCACTCCTCAATACGCTGTGATTTGTCTCTCCTCCAGAGGAACCTTTGCGCATCTCTATCTTCGTCTCGAATGAGTACCTGAGTTCCCATCAATAAATTGTTAACTCTTGCACAAATGAGGTAGATTTGAGAGAAGTCGTAAAAGGAAGGGCGACGTAAATGCGTTTAGATGAGAATTTTACTTGAGTTCTTCAAAAACTCCTGTAAAACGACATAAGCCGTAAAGATTAATCCACAATCCGCGGAAACTCTCTGTAATCACGTTCAATTTAGAAAAAGGAAACCGAAAGTATGCGCGGCTCATTTTCTTTATTAACCATCTTTAACAGTGGAAATCTCCGCCATATTTTATGGAGGAAGGCTAGCTTCCTTCTTACAGAATGGTGAGAAACTAAATTATCTCCCTCAATTTATTATTCCCTGCGATATTTCGACAAATACAATCTTTCATAGAATTTGAAATAACCCGAAGATTAAAAGTTACTGCGATAATTATGTAGAATGATATTACATCCTATAGGATTATGGACGTAAAGCTGCTTCAATTATTTATGACGGATACGCATAAGAAATTTACGTACGAGTTTTCGAGCAATTCCGAGTTTCTCAGCATTCTGACTTTTCTCACGTTATATAGGGATGAAGTTTTATTACTTTCTTTAACCGTAGAATATGTTTTTGGCTTCATGAAACTTTTCTTGGTTTACTGCAAGCTACTAAATCCGAAAAAGTATGTAGCACATTGTTACCGATTTGTATGGATTTGACGTAGGATCCCATTTAGTTTTTACGCTTTGTGTATTTGGTAAATTACAGTACGTACATTTTACTAGGAAAAAGACAGCTGGTTGCTGGTTGGGAGAGATAACGGCGACTTGTCCGTTTTGTTCTGTCATAGAAAAAGAAAAATCGATCCAAAAGTTCATAAATTTCATTAAAGTTCCTTTGTATGTCTGACATTCAGACGCCAACTTTACTTCTTATTCATAACCTTTATCGTTGCATACTTCCGTACTTTAGAAATGGTATCTATGTTTCTGAGTCGTTGTCACTTTATGTAGGCGTATATAACAGCATCGAAAATTAATAACATTAATAAACAGTTACATTTTCGGGAAGTGCTAAATCTTTGCATCCTTCAACAACAGGTTGAAGTGCATGAAATATGTAAAAGCCATTCCGCTACCTTAATTTTCCGTTGGGATGAATAATAAATTGCTAATTTCGACTGAGCAGATTTTTTCATTAATATTACATGCTCTTCTACATTAAGGGTACTTCATAAAGAAAATTTGATTTCAAAATGCTACATGAGCCACAACTTTACCTTTGGATGTATTCACCTATACGCTAAACGATTTAGAAACATGTAGCATATTATTGTACATACTTAAAGGATCTATGGGTGATCAACTTGTTTATATTTATCCTGAATATAATATTATATTGGTTTTGACTGAATTATTTTAATTTTTTCTTTAATAATTGTTTTACTTAGGTCCACTAACTGAATTACACGTCATAAAATAGGAAACTTAAATTGATATTTTAAATTCATAATGAGTAGCTGATAATTTGGCGATGGATCAGAAAGCGTACCACAAGTCCACTTTACTTAAAATCGAAGCATCCATACGCACATTTTAATATGCGTTAGATCGTCTGTATTGTAATCACGTGATCGAATTGTTTTTTACTTGTCTAGATCAATACATTACGTGGGCACTAATTTCTACCTATTTAGCATCGAAATCACCTTTGCGCAATCGCCGCGATTATATGATCGATCCCCCTACTCAAATGAACACGCTACTTGCTGGTTAATATCGCGTCTTACTCTCACTAATACTTAAAATAAATCGGTCAATTACATTAAGATGCCATTCATTAATAATGAATTAAATTCCACGTGTCACGAGATCGAAAAGAATGCATTTCTGCATTACACAACTAAATTGCTTACCTCCCGTTTTTTATATGCACTATAATAACTCGATGGCTATTTTCATTTTATTTGAATGTTCATTAAGGAATATTAGGGACATTTAGAAATAATGTTTTGTTAAATTTATCTAATTTAAATTCGGTCGCTGCGATAAGAAATTGGTTATCGCTGCGTAAGCTACTTACGTTATGGTTTGGACGATAAGGAAACACAGGTGTTTAATTTCGAAGACGCAAATTCAAGTAGAGGAGAGATGGAAACAGAGAGGGAGGAATGTCTTAAATAGCAGCGGAAGACTTGAATCGGGACTGTTTTGGTTCTGGACGTTAATCTTCATTTTTTTAGAGCGTTGAGACGTAGCCGTTTATTGTTTTGATGATCACAGATTCGCTTTATTTGATCGTATTATTGCACGATAGTCCATCTTGCCAGTGTATCGTTTTGTAGAATAAAGTTAGTGGTTGCTCTATACGATTTTTAACACGCCGTATAAAGTGAATGTTTAAGTTGAATATTGTCGTGTGTTGTGTGTTGTCGTTCGAGCGTCTTTCGCTTATGAAAAGCCTTTCTCATTGCCCGCTAAAAATATTTTGTCAACCATCAAAGAGCCAATTTTACATTTGTAATTCAACCAAACCCAGTATCGTCTAAATTGAAAGTGCAGTATCATCATTTGGTGTTTGTGTGTTGTGCGTAATTCATTGACTCTTTAAGTTACTTTAAGATTTCTTTAATTAATTGTTTCAATTGATCGCTTGTTGCGTAGTATCCGTCTATAGGCCCTGAGCGCCTCTCTTTATTTCAGCTTTATTGATTGAATTTGTGTAAATTGAGCCCAAATTACGATCCAAGAGATAAAAGTATGCTAAATTCCTGTGCTGGTACCCAGGGATAATACCTGTGTATTAGTACCTTTTCATTCAGCTAGCTGGACAGGTGCTTGCGGATGGTTTAGTGACCGTTGTCAGTTGGTCAAAGCGAACCTCAAAGATTTCCCGCCCTCAAATGACCCCATTTGCGTTGTGTCATATTTTATTATCAAGTTAATCTGAGGTCAATGACGTCATTTTTGTGGTGCCATATTTCATTTTCAAGAGCATCAAAGTTTAATGACTCAGTTTGTGGTTTCATTTCATTTTCAAAGTGATCAAAGTTCAATGACCTCCTTTTTGTGGTGTCATATTTAATTTTCAAGGAAAGATTAAAGACCCCTTTTGCGATGTCACATTTAACTTCTAAGATCATTAGAGGTGATTGGTCAATGCCCCAATGTTTGTAATGCCCTATTTTATTTTCAAGGTCATTAGAGGTCAATGGTTCTCATTGTTGTGGTGTCCTTTTTCTTTTTTAATGTCATCAGGCCAACAACCCCATTCTTTGCTTTGACGTTTTCTAACTTATTATAGGCCAATGGCCCCTTTTTTGTGGTGTCACATTTTATTTTCAAGCTAATCAAAGTTCAACGATCCTGATTTTTTGCTGTTCGCGTTAAATGACCTTTAAAATAAAACGTAACAATAAAAAGGGGTTGTTGAACTTTGATGACCTTAAATTGAATTATGAAACCATCAAAATGAGAGAGAGGGAGATCTTTCAGATTTCCCTTGACCTACTTTACAAAGGTCCAAGGTCACTATCAGAGGACGGCGTGGGATGAATGCCCTTTGAACTTCACCTTGATCTACTTTCCTAGGTAACCGCCAGGTTATTCTACTGTTAGCGTTAGCTTTATTTTAGCCAGCTATTGAACTGTATAGTCTAGGATGAGGTAATTAGAACGTTGGGATCAATTTCGTTTGTTACCTTTTTCGAACAAAAATGAGTGGAGAATAGTAATTTATTATATCTGAGGATAAAGTGAGATTTAAACCATTGAGTGAATTAACTTTCGCGAGATGGTTAGTTCCCCATTATCCTCGTGTATAATACAAAACATTATTTTATAGCAGAAGCCATACATTGTAAAGCTTCTGACAATTCTGAATTTAATTTAGACGTCAAAAATAGAAAGCTTGGATTATGCCGTCGCGGTCGTTTCCATAGAAACAGCATTGAATTCTGTTCTGGATTTCATTTTGTTTCTTGCGCCGCGTCGCATTTGAAATAAGAATGACGGATGTCATTAGAATACACAGTTTCACTTTATCTACCTTTGCGGTAAAAGTGATCACTTTATCAACCCTTGCGGTTAAAGAGCGGCTTAGTTCAATTCATTTAATTAATCACGTGGGATTCCTTACGGATAAACACAAAACGATTTTGCGTATCTATCCCGTATCCAAGGTGTTTGTTTACTTGTTTCATTGTAAATAAGATTAGTTCCTAGAATTATTAAGGATAGAAAATCTTTTATCTGAACTTACGTTATCAATTTGTTTTGTTAATTCATTTGTGACAGTTCAGATTTGATTTATTGGGCCTTTCGTATATTTTTATAAAAGGTTAATGTAATTATCTAGAGATAGGGTTGTCTTTTTCGAAAAAAAAACTGTTTATCTTACGTGACTGGCGAAAACGTCCTGTAGCGAAGCTTTCATTGGTTTACCGGGTTGCCAGGCCTCGGTAATTGGACAAGAAATTTCGATTAATTTAAGGAGGGAAGTTTAAGACTTTCTAGAGGTTTGCCTGATTTAGAAATTTGTTAAATAAAAGTCACTGTTCTCAGTCTAATATTAAATGCATCCGCAACTCTCTGTGAAATGAAATTTGCTACGTATTACTAAAGTAACCATTCACCTCTCTTACTGCTGCGACTGGTAAAAATGGACCACCAATACCTCTTTCTCATTCAAAATAACGAATAAGATACAGAAATAAGTTGTTAAATTGATCTATCTCAAATATGTAGACTAAGTATAGAGAACTCTGTATAAACGTGTTATTATAATTGGCTCAATTTGCATACATTTTGCACCTTCCTGAAAATGGTTAACGCTGCCTATCAGCGTACTTAATTTTAAACTGTTATTGACGTGGTTTTGTTCTTTTACGAAGGAAACCTTTATGGGAAACTGATACAATCTTGGGGCGTTTCAAATGATTGCTTTCAGGAAATGGCTCTATTTGCGTAGTGCATATAATCGGAAAACCATGCATTTATGGAAAGCTGTTTGTTTCGCTGTCGCGCTCCAACGGAAATCGATGAAATTAAAAGTGTCTAACTGATACCAATGGCGAGCAAAACAATTCAGCCGGCGTTGAATGGATTTAGAGCGCAACACCGTGGATTGAAATGGTTCAATTTAATTACAGCATAACAAGAGAAGTAATCACACTGCTTTCAATCTCTTTGTTTGGTATACTTACGGAAATCAAAGCGACGGTGATGGAAAATCCGTTCGATCAAATATCTGAAAGGAACACGTATACAGTGTTCAAGGGTAATGTTCTATAACTTATAAAGTAGATTTAGATCTAAGAGTACAATGGAAATAATGCTGCAAACTTTTCAATGTTTCCATTATCTGCACGACCTGCTTCCCATTCTGTATTTATCTCGGTTCTTTACTTGCGAACCTAAGTAGAGAATCTGGGGTAGTTTTAGAATATTCTTTCGTTCGCCCTATGACTGTAATGTTAATTTTCATGTAAAGTTGTAAGTTGTCTTTTTCTGACCTGACAAGAAAAAGTTTATAACATTAATATGCGCACCATAACAGCGTGGGATGGATACCTGCAAAGAACAAACCTCAAGTAGCAACCCCAAAATCTCTAGGTTTCTCTACAGCATTGAAGCAGGTTTTCAGTCATAATGAAATATGACTATAAAATAGAACATTAAGACGCAATGAAAGGAAAATAAAATAGAATTAACGCCATTCACCCCGACAGTTAAAGTAACCTTTTATCGTCTCCCACAATTAACCGCTATCAATCAATCTTTATTAAAAACGGTCATCATTAATCAATATATCAGTGTATCGATTACAGGCACTGCTTTGAAGTGCGGAAAATGTCAAACACCGGAAGCACATTAGAAACTAAGTTCCTCGAAAAATAGGAAATGATTAATCCACGAGTTTAAAGGATTTACGGAACTTTTGGTATAAGGCATCGTGCTGTGATCAGCTTTGATAGTGTTAGTAAAGTTTAGAATTTCGTAAATGTAACGAAGAGAGGAATGTGGCGTGGTCAGGCCCTTTGTTCGGTGGTTTTAGAAAACAAACATGTTATTTAAGCATGTTAGAAGTTACATGCTAATACTCTACTACTAATAATAATATTTCGTTAAGTTTGTTTACTTTTGCGTTCGTTTCTACACAATTATTTGTATGCCTAGAGTTTAATTAATCTCTAGTTTAATAATTTAATGTAAATATAAGCTTGTTTGTATTTAACAGTTTACGTAATAGTGGGTGTAAGAAATGTACACACTTGTGACTTCTTTTGCATGCAAAGCACAAACACTTCTTAAAAAAACATTAAAAATACTAATTGTAAGTATACCTTGTAAGCCGGCGTAAGCTAAAGGTACGTCGCACTGCCCCCTTCTTAAAGTAACTGCGTTTCAAAATACTGTTATACACTCCAAAATTCTGGATCATTAGATTGCTATGTTATCGGTGGACTATGCTGTTGTGCGGACGTTTTATTTGGCTTCGCCCCTGCAATAACGATATGGGACACCCTGTGTGTGATTTCAGTTACTGTTAACGTTAAAGTTGTTTGGAATTTGGGATTAAACACAATCTCGATCTTATTCGTTGAATTCGAGGACAACGTGGATGTATCAGAATTATTTCATTATTTGTTTGATTTAGTAATTGTGAATTTAAATTAGGTGCAAACTAGTAGATTTATTCAGTTAGGAATGATATGCGTAGTATTTCTGAAAGTTTATCTCATGTTTTTCTCCGGTCGTAGATAAGAAGTTTTCTTATCGCTGCGTAAGCTAATTAGATTTACGATAAGGGCGCGTTAACAGAGGTGCTGGGTATTCTAATACGGTGCATTAAAGAAAGAAAGAGAGAATTAAATGGAAAGGGAAGGAAGGTTTTAAATATACGAACCGTACGTTAATCGTGGTTGGTGTTTATTTTATGTTAGTGCATCTGTTTTGTTGGTACCTTAGTTTATTTGAGCTAGCTCGACAGTCACCAGTCCTTTCGTATTTAATTCTATCTGTCTGTAATTATTTTATTTATATATCGCATCGTTGTCCTTGGCGTTCCTTCCATTTGCAGCTCATACCGTTGGCACACGAAATCAGTATATTCCTCTTCCTTTTTCCATACTTCAATTTAATTAAAAAATGGAGGGATGGGATTTGTTCAAAATTGAATTCAGACGAGAATTCCATACAAAACAGGATACAAAATGATCATAAAAATTTTGAAATTGAGGACGCCATCTGTACATTTTCTCTAGAAATTCGTTCCAGCTTATATTATCGATTCTTCGTAGTTATTTATTTCCCGCTACATGCAGATGTAGTTTCTGTGGTTATGAAACTTCCCATCCTTTGATCTTCTTCATGGGCAGTACCTGCTCGGCAGAGAAGAACGAGTAGTGTAAAAGAAGACGCCGCCATTTAAATTTTTTGCTATTGTGAATTGCTTCGATATACCTTACGATACCCCTTCGATAACAGATGCTTCGATGTTATCTACGTTATTTCTGTAGTTCCGAAAAATACGTTCATATTAGTTTACTTACGTATAAATCCTTCAGATTAGTTTTATTGTACGAAGATATATAACTATTTGGAATTGTAAATTGAGTTATTTGAAGTTAATGATTAATTTTGTCTATTGCCGATTTGTACCGATAACTCGAATTGATCAAAATTTTGCTTTTGTTGGTTTCAAGTCGTTTGAATTATTGCTTTCCATTGAATGTTAGTACAATTTTTTAGTTTTTCTAGCACTTTTTAACCTGCGCGAACACTCCTCTGTTTTGTTTTGTGTCTTTATCTGATTGCAGATAATTGGCAGAAAGCACCCTTCTAAGCGGTTGCAACCTGTTATTTCAAAGATGAAATATTTTATTTCATCGAAACTCCGTGAGATATGCTTTCGATACAGCCGAATTGTAATTAATATTAAATTTGTGTGATTGGTGAAAAGGGGACGCTGGTCATGAAAATTGCGGTGGTTCCGTTTTGTGATGGCTATAAGGGCAAGTGAGAGGAGACTGACGTGCCTCGATCACCCCAGCAGATAGATCACCCGCTAAAAAAAATTAATTACGAAATAAAGAGAGTTTAGCGTAAAAAAGGAACAAGTTAAAGACGCGGAACGTTTACCTTAGAATACAGCTCAGCCGCTAGAATTTTTGTCGCCGAAGATGTGACGTATGCCAAAATTGTAAAAAGAAGTGAAAGAATGTAACCGTCCAAATTTGGGAAGGGATGTAGTTATTTGAATTCCGAAAAATTAACTGTTTTTTTTATGCAAGTTCGACTTCGAAATTAACCATCGTATGAAGTTATAAAATTATAACGCGGACAAAGAAGCTCATTTGCGGTTCTGAACTAAATATATTTAACTCCATAGTTTTATAGTAAGCGCAGTAGCTTTGGCAGGGGCACTAACTGGTCAGGCTTTCGGTAACCACATTCAGGCGAAATCGGGACAAGTTCGAGGTGTTTTCGTTAGAACCGCACAAATTTATCCACTTGCAAAGGGATTATTCCAGCGAATAAATCGTAATTTGTGGGGTTTCGATAAAATAACTCGTATTGCTGAAGCGTGAGAGCTAGTTTCAACGCAGTCAATATAAACAAAAAGTTCATTGCCCCATAATTTTTATAGAATAAAAGATAATCGATGGATTCAGGAAAATGCAACAGTATTTCTCCGCGAGATCCAATTTTTCATTTGTCCCGTTTTGGTTTGCCATCCATAAGTGCCGTGCCATTTTGTACCAGTATATTTTAAATTAAATGAACATATTCCTTTATCCAAAACCGTTTAATAAAGAAGTTCAATCTCAGCGGAAAAATTGCACATTATGCACTAGTGACGTAGTAAAAGTGAGCGACTGATTTTCAGACTTATCAGCGACCCTGTATATTGGAAAACTGTAGGAGTACCTCGGACGGACGGATAAAGAAAGTGGAAAATGCGCTAAAAATGTTAATCCGACTTAAGATTCTCAAATGAAACCAAAAATAACAGACAACAGAATTTCAATGAAAAATACACAGGGTTTGTCCAATTCCAATAAGTGCACTCGAATTGAAGTTTACTGGTACGGATCATTCCTGTATTCCCTCTTATGTTAACACTTAATACCGGAGTAAATTTACCGTAAACTAGACATGATCAAACATTTACCACTCTCATTAGAACGTCAAATTCGCCTGTATCACACAATCAATAGAGTCTACGTCTGCATTTACTCAAAGATAAAGAGCCCTTTGTAGCATTACGTGATATTATTAAATATGTACCTAACTAAAATAAAATGTATATGTCAAGTTTCCCATGTTTTGCAGCTTTTTTACAGGGAGCGACTTTTTCAGTAGCTAATTTATAATTACAATATGACTTGTTTGCCCAATAATGGCAGTTATAGTTTGCCATCATGAAAATGGTCCAAAATCACCCTTAACTATAATAAATAAACGGATTAATTGTACGATAAGAATGAGTTAAATTGATTTCATGATCAAAGTAATTGCAATAAAATAAACTTCGGTGGAATACGGAAAAGTTTATACCGTAGTCGTATTTAATTTACTGATTAAATGTTGCACGTGAAACTGCCATTATTTCTATTCGCGTTATGGCTTGGCATTTTACCAAACAAAAAATCCAAAAGGTAATTCGAATTGACTGCAGGCTAACCTTTAAAATGTAGTTTTCGATCGAAGCTAAAATAAAAACATTTAAAATATGGTTGTTGGGGTTTTGTGGCTTCCAAAGCTAATTAACCTGTCACCAAAACCTATCGAAGTACGAACATTATTTTAATTAGTTGCTGGTCGGAAACATAATTATTATATACACGATTTGCAATTCTCGTGTTTTTAAAACACTTGAGGTATCACAACTATTTATTGTGAAAATAAATGCAAGTAGGGTTTCATTCATTTTATTGCACTCATTTATTAGAAATTTATGTATATCGCATAAGACTCATAATGAACAACCTACTGCTCCTAGCCAGATGTCATTGTACCCAATTGTTATTAGAGAAATTACCAATATACATAAATGAAGAGGTTACGTTTGCGAATCAGTGTCTTGAACTAAAACGAATGTGTACAGTAACAAAAATAAATGTAAGAAAACCTTATGAAAGTGACAGCTGAAATAGACTGCGTTTGCAAATTATCCAACATCTTGCTAAAATAATATCCGAGGTAATATCTGAAAAGGCTGTACCGGAAATCGTCTTTCGTCAAGGACCGTTTATGTAGCAGCACTTCCACCATTTCGGTGTTATAAAGAACTATTGTTTAAAACAGCTGTGTAAACGTCTTAATACCGCGAACTTTAAGAACGGATTGAACTCAATTATTTCGCCGTACAAAAATATTCTAATTGCCACAGCGAAAAAAAAACCATAAAACAGCAAGTGTATTTTGTTACAGATCGCAATTTTCTCCTATTTCGTAATAATTTAAACAAATGTTTCCCTCCATTGTTCATCAAACTAATTAACCGCAACAGTGACAATGAAAATTGTGGTTTGTTTGTAATCTTCAAAAACGAGGATCTACCAGAAAAACAACTGCGTTCTGCAACTGTTGGCATTCTTCGAAATCCAACAAAAAAGGTTGCCGTCGAACGGTGGTTCCCATTCATTGGTGGTGTAAGGAGGGTTGTACTCAACTCATTTCTGTATCAACGTTGTCAACCAGAAGCAAAAGGGCCGTAGCCGTACCTTTCGTTATCATTTATATAAAGATTAAAAGTCTAGACTTTTGGGCATAAGCCACTGTAAATTTAAAGTAGTCAGGCAGTTGTCAACCTCAAATAACTTCCCCTGTTTTCACTGATTTGGCTCAAGCGACTTCTGGGATAATAAATCAACCCTGTACCAAGTGCCAATGGCCTCTAGGAGGGCGGATGAGCGGGACACGCTTCGATCTTCTTCAATTAGGTGTCTTATTTTCCGACTTTCTTTAAAGTAACGCACTTAAACGGAGAGGTTCCTTTTTTTATCTAAATTTGCTGCATTTTCCCCGTCAACCCCTAAATAAAATAAAATCCTTCTATTCTGCTTTGCACATTTTTGCAAATTGATGCATTCGTATAACTTCACACAAAGCGGTCGCTATAAACTTGTTTAATATCGCTGAAAAGGTTTCGTCGAGTCGAAAATCGTATCAGTTGTTTTTGAGATAGGACCATCCGAGCAGAAAAGGACGATAATCACCCAAATCGCTTCAAACTTGGAAATTCGTCGGACGATGTAATTTGAGATTAGACGAGTGGAGCAATTAATTTAAATCTCTTCATGTGTAAACCGCAATTAACTTTTTATTTCAATTTCACGTACTGCACGAAGGACAAGGATTAGCAACTTTTTGCACCCTTCCATTCATTTCGTGCAAGCTCTTTAGATTAAAGGACGTAAAAAAGGGGCGATATTGCTGTTTTAATAACAGCTTGAAAAAGTGATGATTGGAAACTTGTCGATAGTTGCCACGTTAGCTAACTTTTTTAATCATACATCTGTTTTTTTCTTTGTATTTTTCCACTGCGGTTTGCGCTGGTTTGTAGATATCGATTGGACGTTCTGGAAGCCTTGCGTTGCAAATACTATTCATTTAAATCTGCCACATTTACATTTTTTGTTTTTGCTAAATCAGTTTTAATGAAGGACCTATGCAAATTAGTGAGGGCTAAAATAACATTTTCTTAAGAACATTCCGAATAATCTCATTAAGGGCGATATAGATATTACCCTCTAAAGGATTGGCTCCAGCGTCCTAATTAGATTTCTTGTAGAACGTAATAAGGCAAAGTTGCGAGCATTATTTGACAATTAATTCAAATGAAAAAATATAGTTCCTTTCACAATTTCGGCGGACATATTTGAAGAGAAAGGCAGACAGTTTAGTAAATGAAAAGCACGGATAGCTAACTTAATTAAAAGTTATAAATTATTTTGTTTAATATTTATACGGTACACGAGGTCTTTACAAACGAAATTAAGAGAGAAATTTTGTTTTTGCAGATTAAACTTTGTCTTACGTAGCCCGACGTACGGGTATAAATACTACAATCAATAAATTGTTTTGTTAGGGTCCTTAATAGTACTGTATACTAGCGTGTACATTTGCGGTAACTCGCTTACGAGAATGTAATTAAAATTTATTGTGGACGATATTTCATTTTAATATTTCGCATTACGCACAGAAGTGAATTAAATCAGCAAAGAGATGGGTGGGAATAGTAAATTGCGTTGTTTATCAACAAAACTCGAATTTTGTAGCATTGGTGACTGTGTAACAATATATTTCGTAATTGCAACACAAACTGTCGGTCGATCGTTCGCGTCTCATCATGGGAATCTCGGTTTTCGTTACATCTACGTATACTTATGGGTCACACTATGTGGAATATCAATTTTGTTGCTGGTTTTGAATTAGGCACGGAATTTGTTCTTTTTATTTTATTTTAAAGTTCATCTTTGATTTAAGAATTGTTAAATGTTTAAAATTTCTTTAAGTATTAATAGCCTTGTAATTGGTTTCTTTTGATTGTAAAAGTAAAATTACGTATTAAAAGGTAGGAACATCTGGTCGTATTTGGGCGTTGTATTAAACAGTTTATCAGACCTTTGCGACAAGAACATTTGCTATCGCGATGCGTCAGGTGAAATTTAATTAGTATCAAGATAAGCACGTGTTATTGGCGATCAGAGAACAAAAGGTGTGCAGTATATTTCGAGGCTGACGTTAATCAAATTTAGTTTTGATTGGCTGTTTGTTCACGGAATATTAAAGAGGGATATTTTTAGGTGGAAGAGAGGAGATCCTTTGAACACGAGAACATAAAGAAAAGCGGGGCTTGCTTTTTCGGTTGTGTTCCGAGAGGGTGCACGTTTTATACTTACGTTTCTTTTGCCAGTCACCACCTCCGTTTGCATGTGAAGACGCAGTTCATCGTTATCCGAATAAGGTTTTGTGGAAGGACCAAAGTGCGCCCCAAATTAGAGTTCTCATGTTAAATTTGATATTCGTGCCCAGATTTATGCTAGGTGTTATTTAAAATTTGTTTCAATAACTTCTTGGAGTTGCTGAATTCGATTGAATTTTTTCGAAAAGTAAAAATTGAATATCGCAGTTATCATAAAACTTAGAAGGCCATTTCTACAGGTTGCTAACCATGAAATAGAGGGCTTTTTAAATTATAATGCTCAAAAAACCGTCGGCCTTGACGAACACAACGATTTTATTTAGTGTAGAAACAACGTGGTGATTGCTTGGTATTTGGCGTTCGAAAATTATTCTGGAACTTTTCCCGTATTAATTATCAGTGCCAACGTGCGGGGTTCAGAACCATCAACACGACTTCTGTTAAGATATCCAACTATGCTTTTTAAACACATCAATTGGAATTGATATTCCCACACAAGCAAAGGAGAAAGAGGTTGACTCTCCGCACTGAAATTCCGCTGGCTGGTCTTCCCACGACAGAGAACGATCTCATACGGAATTCGCAGTTGTAATAAAATAGCACAAATTAAGATAACTGAAATGATCCAAATCCCCGACTCGTCGCCAAAGTTTCCGAAAGGTATTAAAAACAATGTTCTATAGAAAATGACGCAGAAAAGACGAGCTTCCACCACGACTTGCGAATCTTTCTTTACAATTCCAATTTCTAGATTTCGACACCCTGTAAATATTGGCTATGATATGTCCAAAGTACTCAAACCTCCCAAGGTAAAAAAATTCAATCTGACGCTCTAAAAATCGAATGTATATGCAAATTAGAAGCCACCCTTATTTTATAGACAAAGCACGATCTGCAATTGGTTTGCAAAGACAGGCGTTCTCTGGACGTTCACATGGGATTTTTTCTTTGGGGCGACATAAGAGAAAGCAACAGAAGTATTTCAAAGTAAACCCCCCAGTACTCATAAAAAGAAAGGACAGGAGAAGGAGTAGTAGCAGTAAAAATCGAGGCATAGATGCTTCAGTAAAAGGCAAACATATCTGATATTGCAAACATTAGATGTGCGCATGCGCAGTCATCGCCAACTTCCTTATTTATTGGTAGCTATCCATCTTATAACGGCTCAAAACGGGGTGATATTGACTAAGTGGATTGATAAAGACACTAAACCTTCCCCATACTTCTTTTTTCAACCACCTTTATATGTTCTCTTAAACTTAAGCTTGATAATGACCTTCGGGTCGAAACTATAGTCGTTGTCACCTAATGCCTTTATTCTAATACCTGAAATAATTAAAAGAAGTATGGGGAAGGTTTAGTGTCTTTATCAATCCACCTATTCCTTATTTATGAAGATATTTCTTTGAAATTTTAATCATAGACCTGATTAATATTATTGAATATGTCCGAATACTGTACTCTATAACCGCGACTTCCCTCCAAAGTTTAAACTGGAACACAATGCCTCCCACACCCACCTTCCGCCCCCCTTCCCTCCGACAAATCGTCTTGACCTCTATTCAGTGTTCAATGTTGTTACCCTTCTAGACACCTGCAAATGACATTCGTACTAGAAAATCTCCTTAAGATCGTTAACCGTTGGCACCTCTATTTAGTTTTAAAAGTCGGCACCAGGAGGAGCTGACTGCGACCTCTATTTAGTTTTCAAAGTCGCCGTCAGGGGGAGATGACTGTGACCTCTATTTAGTACTATAACGAACTCAAATACAGAAGGTTTGGTTTTTTTTTAGATAAAATTGAAATTATAACTGAAATTGGCATCCATTTTTGTTATTCACCAGAACCGGAACTGGAAGCTATAAAAAACAATTAGAATTACACTAGACAGGGGAATATCATTACTTATCCAAGCAAAATGCCTTTAACTCACAACTTATATCTGGAGCTCTCAGTAAAACTTGGCTACAAATTGTGGAGATACGTGATAAATAATGCCAACCAAGTTTGAATTTTTGTACTGAAGCAAGATATTTTACGGCCGGTACACATGGTGGATGAAACGTACGCTAAACGAAAATATAAGCGAAAGTGGTCTATAAATTTCGAGATCTTGTGCCATAGGCAAACTTTCTTTGTGATTTATCCTCTTGGCAGCTGCATAGTTTCGAAATTATTTCAAACCTCAAAACTTTTACGCTTCCAACGTCGAAGTAATGCAAAGCATTTCACTTCTCAAAATATTTTTACATAAAAATCACGTACCTACATTACCACAATGACGTAGTGGCCTTTAGCATTTACGGAAAGCGAGAGTGGAAAATTTAAGAAAAGTTGTAGTTTCAGTGCAGTGCCGTTTTATCCCCGTCCAGAGAGTCATAAATATATGGAGCATTATCGCCCGCTAACGCAGTTTTATGTAATATCCTCGTACTCGTGACGGCCACCGTGAGATTTCAGTTTTATTTCAAATTTGATGTACAACTGGAACGTGATTTGCTTGCGTTATTTGTAAGGGAGGCGCAATTAAAAACTAATCCGGTACACGCGACGTGCCAAACGACATGAATACGCACGGATACATTGTTTCGATAACCAGAAAATGGAGGAATCTCACGGATATTGCCTTAATCGAAATCGAAAAATTGAATTGCTCAGGGCATATATGGAAGGGAATCCAAATTGTTTTTTTAATTCAGGGCCGTTCCGAATCGAAATAACTTATAAAACGAATTAAATTCGTGCGTCATTCCCAAATGAAAATGTCATCCCTCGTTCTCTTTGCTCTTTTGATGTTTCAGACGTTTCCTCGCCTTCAATTTTAGATAAAAATTAAACTCGATCAAGTATTTCGATCAATTTTAGATGCTATAAAAATATTGTTAGGGAAAGCAATTTTGATGTCATAAAATAGTTGCAAATTGAACATTTAATAATTAACTTCGTCCCCTTATTTGTGTACCTACATAGCGGTTCCCGTAAATGTAATTAAGTGATTTATTTTAACAATAAATTTATAACAGACTTGAAATCAGTTAAAATATTACCTGAATCACTCACAATTATGCCCTATTTATAACAGCACGAGCTACTTATCAATTCGGCGTTGAAATTGGAACTGAGTGAAACGCAATTTGATTTGCTGATATAGCAAACTGAAGTGCTGTCGAACGTTCTTCAACATTCTAAAGTACATCATATTTCTCGGAAAGATTGCGTCACATTCTTTTATCTTTTAATCGGGTCCGGCGTTTTCAATTTTTTAAACGAAATTTTAGTCAGGACATAAAACTGCGAAACTTCTCCCACTTAAGCTAATCGTTTTCTTCAATAATAACCCATGCCCCATACATTCCTACTGGATATGGGCCAAATTCATATTATTACAAGAGCTTTACGACAATGAGTGAATATGCCCATTATTTCGTTCGGAACAACTAGAGTGGAAATATTGATTTACTGGTAATATTCGCAGGACAGCAGTAAAGCGAATAATAGTGGTAATAGCTAATTTGCAATTTGAATCAATTAACACGTTTCGTTTAACTGTGTTATTTACGAATTTGGCCCGATTATCATTCTTGCTTACTTAATTGTACGTCATATAAATATTCCGATTTAGTAACGTTGTGTTGCGAACATCTTGTTTGAGTTGATTATACCGGGTGATTCAAAATGACTGCAGACAGTTTAAATTTTCCGCAAAACTCAACATACCAAATGTCATTTATCTGAAAGCGGCGGTAGATTAATTTAAGGATCACTAAACAATAATCACAATTAATTAATTAAAATATCAAGCACAATTGCACGTCCCGGTTCATGTATTCAAATATTTACTGTAACGAGGGATTGTCACTGTATATTTTTACATATTGTGAAAGAATCAATTAATTCATAACGGAGTTACAAAACATTTAACATTCAACAGTCGATTAACTCGCCCTTAATAAAAATTTCGCAGTAAAAGGAAGAAAACAGTACAAACGGTTGAGTCACCCCACCCCGTATGTGAAGTATTTCAATTTTTTAAAGTAAATGTGATGAGTTTTACGAATAAACACAAAGTGTGATCGTCTCTTCGAATTTGTATTTCACTATTCGTTTTTCCTTTTAGTAATTTGTATAGATACGTAATTTTTGCGTTTTAATTTTGTCGCTTTTGTAAATTGCTCAATTTAGATAAGGTGCTAGAAGTAAGACACATCTGGTCGAATTCTACGTGATTTATCTGTTCGTTTGCGATCAGAAGTTTTATTGTTAGGGAAAATTTAATTAATGCACATGTGGTTCAGATAAGAAGCTTCAGGTGCGCGTTTCTCGTCGTAAGTGGGGACACAAGACGCGTTCTGTCGAAGCTGGGGTTATTGAAGTCTAATTGTAATGGCGGTTTATGTGAAAATTCATAAAGGAGATTATTTTATGATGGAAGTGGTGGATCTTTGAAATACGGAAGACAACATTTAAAGACGACTTTTTCTTTATTGGTGACGATCTGGGTGCGTGATATTTCTTACACGATTATTTTGGGCAGTCGGCCTTATTTGTTTAGTTGAAGACGTAATTAATCGTGATTATAATGAGTAGAAAAAGTTTAAGTAATCGAATTGAGAGATTTAAGTCATAACGTCGTAAGGTGGGTTAGTAAAAGCTAACGGAAAAAGTAGTAGTTTGAGTGTGATTAAACCAAGCAGTTGTTGCATAGTAAAGCCTTTCGACAAGGTTTGTCCTTTTTTTAAGTAAAAATATGAAAATCCGCCAAATGTCATCTATTTCAACAAGCCAGTTTTTTTAATTAGCAGGATCTAGTTTAACAAAAACATAGAAAAAAGGTGAACAATTGCCTATTTATGTTTACATAGAATCCAGTGGCGTAGTAGTAGTAGTATTAGTTGGACCACGTTTTCTGAGATATGCCCCACAGTTGGTATATTTAAACACTCTGTATATCTTCAATTTGTTTGTGTTCTTTTTCCTGAGTACATTTATGTGTCGCAACTTACATATTTTTGGATTATAACCATGAACCAAAAATACAAACGCCATTTTTGACGGTTTTTTAATAGTAGGCCATGGATTCATGGAGATTTTGTTTCGTTAATTGTATCCATGGTGACTAATGCAGCCGATCGCAATCAATAACAATGGCTGACCGTCATTCCAAAAAATTTAAAAATAATCAGATATCAGACATTATAAAAAAATATAGGTAGGTGATGGATTAACGTTAAGATATATACAGGGTGTTGCATTTAAGTCATACCAACTTTGGGTTATATCCAAAAATTTTTTACTACGCCACTGGATAACTACATAAAATATCTAAAACATTGGTAATAAGATATGATAACATCTCAAAAAGTCAAACTTTTCGCTGTCACTCTGTACCTCAGAAACAATCGTAACTAGATTGATTCTTATTAGTTCCTTTTACCTACTGTTCCCTCGTGAGCCTTCTTCACCTTCTGTTGCTGTAGTTAATGTCCATGCTTGTCAGCTCATCTTCTTATGCTTCCCCTCCTTTTGAACTTAGTTCGTGTTTATCCATTTCTTTCATACCTAGTATTTATCTCTTATTCTTGCCACATTCCTTTTGTGTTCATTGTCGGTGATGAGGATTCTTTTACTAATTGATTTTCTCTTCCGGTACTTTCCTCAAATTGTACCGCTCTGCGTCATGACGCTATTCTTAACTTCTCCATCTTTGTTTTCTTCTCTAATACAGATATTGGTGTCCTTCCGTTGAACCATTGAATAAAAACACTATAAGAAGCCTAACGCTTATGGAAGAAAGCGCGACATATCCCCTTGCACCCGCATTGGTTTGGACCCCGAACTCTCTTTGAGGTAAATAGGGGGAAAGCAAATTTTCATTCTTCTCAGTTCAAGAATCGACACTATCGACAGTGTTCCCATTATATTCTCAGTTCAATCTCTGTCGCGCTTTATTTCCACGGGGTTATGCTTCTTATAGTGTTTTTATTCAATGGTTGAACCCGAATACTTTGTATTCTTTCGCTAATCCCATTCCTTTCACCCTCATATCTCCGTTCCGTATATAAACACCCCTCTCACCATTGCATCGAACAGGTATTTTCTTGATCTAAAGTCATTTTTGAAGCTCTTCTCTGTTGTTCACTATACCTGCCACTTCGCCACTTCCATTTTTTTCTTAGTTCTTTTATTTGCACATTTGCCCCATTATTTTATTGCAATAGACATATCTTACATCCTCTACTCTTTCCTCCCTCCCCTTTCCTCGGTCCCCTTTTCCAAATTTTATGATCTTCGACTTTCCGGCATTTAACTCCATTCCCATTCTTTCCCCTCTCAATTCTTCCCATCATTTCCTTCATCCCTTCTACCTCTGTTGCTAAAATTATTTGGTCGTCCGCGTATGCCACTACGATTCCTCCTCATTCGATGGGTGCATAAGGTGCATAATCTTATTATTTAAAAAGCGGAGTGAACAAAGTCAGAAAGAAAACTTAAATGTTGAAAACGTTTCTAAAAAATTGAGGACATACCCAGAAAACCTAAGTTATGGTTGCTGGGAAAATAAATAAAGAAGAAATTCAAATTTTGGTGCTTTCATTCTGTCGTTTTGATAAAGACTGATCAGTGAAGTGTAAGATGTCCAGTCTTCAATTGGCAGAAATGACGGTCCGCCGCTTTACTCCAAATCTTCACGATCTCATACTGAGATTGGAAAGCGCATACGTTCTTTTAAAGCCACATACAATATTATGATTTTCCTTGTCTTTCACAATAAATATTCCATTTATTTTTTATGTAATTATCTCGCCACCCATCGCGCCGCCATCTTGCGCCATGCTCGGACCAGTTAAATGCACCATTTTTTAACATCTCAAAAAGTCAAACTGTTCGTTTTCACTCTACGCCTCAGAAACTTTGCCAATATTACCGGCTTCATCCTTTCACACGCAGCAACATACATAATGAACTCCAAAATAGCACACAACAAAGAAAAACTGTGACCATTACGAAATTGGATGTAGCTCTAGACGATGATATCACAGATAAATTAAATTGCTATAGCCTGTGGTCATATAATGATGTTCGTTTACTGACCATTAAAAAGAGGAGGTATCCCCCCTATTTTATTCGGGTATAGTATGATATTTGTTCAATGAGCGCGAATCCCTCAATTATGTTCGAAAGAACACGAAAATCTTCCCGAACTTGTTTATTTCTGCAATAAAAGAAAGTTATTTACAAATACGAAAGTAATAACCTACGGTTAACTGGAAAAATTTTCTAGATTCCCCAATCTTTTTAGGGGATTTTCGTGTTTCTGCGGAATTTGGGCAATTTAACGATTCAAGGCTCATTCATGTGAACAAAATCGCGAACGAGTCGGCTAGGTACACGGTTTGAACTGTAAATAAAGTAGTAACAATTTACTTAAAACGGAATCCGTGGATTTTCCGTGTTCTAATTTAGTTCAGAATTAGATTGTCGTTGATTTTGTCATTTCGAATAAAAAAACTGGCGACGGCGGTTACGTAATTTTTTTCGTACCAATCTCTTAATGTAATGCGATCAGTGACTGAATTGCTTTTAGATAACTTTCCAAATGGACGCCTTCTAAAGGGCATTAAAATCGAATCTTATTTCAATAAATTTCGTGTTCCAATCTAATTTCTAATGTGACTTCAGTCCGGTTACGTTATAGATGTTACAAAGGCGTGGAAAATTGACATTCAGTTCCATAGGAGTTATTGTCGGTTGCCGTAAAATTATTAAGCCTCGGGCTTTAAACCATTCTTTCAGGAACAAAAACTCTTTTTAATCCCTTGTTACTTAATATACTATTTGCCTTTTGCGGAACATCCGCAACAAAATCCCTCGGCGTGACTCGAATAAGCACTTTTTCTTAGTATTTACGATGTTGGGGAATTGTCGATTATAATTCTAATGCCTAATTTTGTTACAGGTGTGCATGGGGGGCGATGGGTGGCACTGCGGCTGAGGGGGGGCTGCGGAGGCGGATGCCGTTGCGGCGGTACCGTGGTGGACCTCCTGTGGGCGCAGGAGCGCTGTCCACCCGGGCCATGCGCTACTACCGCCTCTGGATCTACACGTGCAACACGGCGCTGCTGGCTGGATCAATTGCCTTTTGTGGAGCTGCGGCAAGGACATTAATTTTCGATTACCGCCGCTTCCTGATACCATCGCTTACGCTATACCAGCCGTCGTTTTTGTACGCTTACCTAGCCCTCGCTACGCAAGGAGGAGCGCTTCAGATACTGGGATGTGTTGGTGCCGTTCGACTATCGGAACGCATGCTAAATGCGTATTGGTTACTGTTATTGGTGCTATTGTTCGGTGACGTTGTACTTGGCGCGTTTTGGGCATTTCGATTCGATAGAGTTTGCCAAGAGCTGAGACCAGGGTTGCGGATCAAGTTGTTGCAAGAGTATGGCGCGGGGGGTGACCTAACTATACTATGGGACCGTTTGCAAAGAGAAAGCGAATGTTGTGGACTTACCGGTCCAGGGGACTATAATAATCGGAGTGGATATCAGTTAGAAATGCCGCCGAGTTGTTGCGCGGAACCATCTCGGAATGTTAACGAAACCAGGTGTGTACGGCCGCACGCCAGTGGATGTGATGAACGGCTACTAACATATTTGCGGGATACCGCTTCGTTGCTAGCTATTTTAGGTGAGCCATATTTATTAGCAGTAGGTAAAAGAGAATGGAGCTTATTGGTACGTAAGTGGTACCACTTGGTAGTCCTGGCCATAGGTACCATGCCCATCCCCAAACACCACAACAAATTCTATAAAGACCCCGAAATCCACAATAGCCCTTTACTCCAAACAATATATATATCGCCCACAGCGCTTGGAACCGGAATCGGAAAAAAACGAAATTGGAACCGGAACCGTTATTGAATAAATTAGTGACATTGGAACCGGTTCGATTTTCATTCTCAATCAATTCCTGCGTACCAGATCGTAAAACGGTTATAGTTATTCCACCTAAGGAATTAGTTCCTTGAGTGAAAGGTGTACTTCCGTAAAAAAAAAGGGGGGGGTCATTTTTTACACCAATGCAATACCTCCCTTACTAACGTGCAGGTGTGTATAAAAAATAATAATTATGTTTATTCATAAATATTTTGACTTTTACTACTCCTAGAATCCTTACAGAACTGAACAAAAAATGGAACCGGAACCGGAATCGAAAATTACTATATCCAGACAACCGTAACTGACCCCGGAATATAAGTATGCAACCGGAACCTATCGGTTCAAATGGGTTCTAACCCCTGCCTCCCACGATGACACTTGTTTAAAAGTTCTATGTGAAAGTGGGAGGGTTGGAAGGTTGGATTTAGCGTTATTTGTTGTAGTCGACAGTGAGTAGCGACGTGACTCTTTAAAAAGTTAGTTCGCAGAGCCCTGAAGAAACCCACTCTTTCGGTATAAAGTCAACTTTTAATGGCGATGAGAGATCAAATCTGTTCAAGCAGTCATAGCATCAGTTACATTGCAAGATCCACAGAATACCATGGTTTTCAAAAGAATACCACAGATTACCATAGATAGAACATCAGTAATTACCACAAAATACAATATAGTCGGTGTTTTCGTTTTTCGAAAACTTTCTCTTCACTTTACACTTTTCTATTCATAACGTGATTATTCTTCCACTGAAATCTGGTAAAAAAAATTCCAACCGTGGCCCCACTCTTTCGTAACTACCACTATTTGAGTAACCATGAAAAATTAAAAATACGCTTGACTTTCCTCACAATAAAATACCCTTTACGAGTACTAAATTTGAATCCATTTACAGGAAAATTCTCACTAACTAAAACAAATCAAACCTTAAAAGGAAATTAGAAATCCTTGTTAATGGGCTCCTAGGTAATAATTTTTTCTAAAATAACAAAATAACAGGCTCTAATTAGCCTGGTTGGTACCAGACTCAAACAAAGAAGAATTTTTTTAATCATTAATGTCAATGAAACATTTACTCAAGGGAACCAATTATTAATTTTGTACAAAACAAAAGGATAATTTTTTACAGTACCTCTTAAATAATGGTCCTTGAAATTAATAACTTTCGTAGCATACAGAATCGGTAAGGCCCTTCGTGTACAAATGATACCTTCTGAATTACCATTGTTTAATTGATAGTGGATCTAAAGTAGTACTGCAGTTGGCCTCATCAAGATTCTCCTGATAATGTTTCGCGGGTATTGACTAGCATGTGGTTTTTATTGTCCACTGCCCGGGGGTTCCGCCAAGATAACCCTTATAACTTTCCCAAATAACATAGGTATGCTGATTACGATCGACTTTCGCTACGGACTCGCTATTCCCAGACACCCGGATTTCCAAGTAAGTGTAACGGGAAAATTATGGGGACCGTAGGAAAATATTTCGGCAGTTGGCCCTGGTCAAATTTTGGCAATTGGTCCGGAATGCAAATTCGGCAGTTAATCCGAGATGCGGGATCATATTTCGGCAGTTGGCCCGGGATGATATATTTCGGGAGTTGGCTCGAGGTGCTTTGATAATTGATTCGGAGTATTTCGGAGGTTGGCGGTGGGGTATTTCGGTAGTTGGCCCGGGGTTACCCGTCATCTTGCATGCTGGATCCAGCTAGGATGCTATACCCGATACTGGATCCGCCATTTTGGATGCTGGACCCAACTTCATGGATGATGGACCCTACACTTTTACGTCACCGGTGATTGCTGGATTTTTTTATTGGTATGGCTTTGGGATTCGAACCTGCGATACCTGAAATAGAAGGCTAGCGCGTAACCACTTCAGTTACGGGGACTTTAACAATTTTTTAGTTACAGGTTGAAGAGGTGTAGTTTAAACTTTATTCATTTTGAAAACTGTGCAAAATTGCATTTATTTAAGCACACAACATGTACAGGGTAATCTAAATCGATTGTATCGACAATGGTATCGATGGAATTTATTCAGAGAGTAGAGTTATTAAGAGGTGGAAAAACCGGGCCCTATTCTGCTCCCCTGACAGCCCTGTATGCGATAATCCGTCCAGGTTCACAGTTGCATCCTCTTACACAAAAACGTCATTGCACAAGACACAAACATTCAAACATAGCACTTCGCATGTACACTCGCTACGATTGGAAGAAGAATGACTGGTTAAGGTTATGCGTTAACGTCAGACTAATGACGATAAATCCAATATTTTGTCTGTACTACACCGTTATTTTCGCTGGTCTTAGAAACTAGATTAAGCTGTCGATTAAAGTCCATTCCCCGCTGTTCAAAGTCCAAAGGTTGCCGACCCCTGAAATATGTGTATGTGTTTGTGATTGAATATTGAAGACAGTTTCTTAACCGTTAGATGAACTTATTAATCTAATAGATGGCGGTTAGGTTCCTATCCATTTAAATACAGCTACTGAGACACTGGAGTGATAAAAAATATACCAACCTGAACGCAAACGTGAACCCAAACGTGAACGCAATCTCGAACGCGAACGTGAACGCGAACTCAAACCTGATGATTCAAGTTCAAAGTTCAGCGTTTCAGGGTCCAGCATCCAAGATTATGGTTCCACCATCCAGTATGGTGGATCCAGCATACGAGATGGATGCAGCAACCAAGTTCGCGGGTACAGCATCCTAAATGGGCCCCAGATGACGCGTACCCCCGGGCCAACTACCGAAATAGCTCCGTGCCAACCTCCGAAATACCCCGGGTCAACTACCGAAATATATCACCCTGAACCAACTGCCGAAATATGGCACCCCAAGCCAATTGCCGAAATGTGATCGCGCACTCCTGGCTAACTCCCAAAATATTTTCCCACGGTCACCAGAATTTTCCCAGGTTAAAGTACCGTTATGCTACTTTTATACTTCAGCACTAACACTTCACGTTCTCATGATAAGAAAAACCCAATTAGACTTTAGTTCGACCACGGCCAAAGCCCAAATACTTTTGATTACTCGCAATTAGCTCTACACCGGCTCAAAACCGAATGCCCAAAAAATCTTTCCTTCTATTAATCCCTACCTAACCCTTTTAATTAATTAACACCCCAAAATGGCGCTTTATTCATGAAATCGTCCATTTTTAATGAAGAATTAATCCGATTTATTTCTTCTAGTGAATTAAAAGGGAGCTAGGGTCATAACTCAAAATTCCACGCTAGTTAAAATGTGCTTTTCCCAGAATCTTCAGTTAAATCTTGCAACGAAATTCCCAGTCAGCAGTTTTGGTTATGTAGACCTAATTAGCATATAAAAAACAAGGGCGTTTCACTCGTAATGTAAACAGTGGCTACACCTAATTCTACAATCTTACAATTCTGGAGCACGGAAGAGGCTGGTCAATGTTTGTCTGCGAGATAATGCAACGGGGTTGGAATTTAAGGGGGAATTTAAGCTATTAAATAGGCTTTAAATGTGTATTTTAGTCAGTTTCAAAGACACATCGACGATTTTAATGTCATATTTCCTTTTAAAGGTCGCCAAGCTCGCGTTCGGCTCCCGAGCGTTACGCGTCCTCTATATTCTGTGGAGTTGCGCATGAGAGGATTTTACTTCCGTCCAAAACATATAGTGCATACCGAGCGATAAGAAGTAGCCACTTCAAAAATTGTCTTAGCACAATATTTATTTGGTCCACGTCATCCCTTTACTTAGATTTTGTGTTGGGTTACTTCTCTCCGGAAGTGAATTTTATAACCGGTTTTTCTAACCTGCTATGCTCGCAAAATTGAACACTGAATTATGCTAAACTTTTGAATATATAAACGACAAAATCAGTACGAACTAGATTCCATTTACAGATGTCAGAATGAAATCGAAATGATTACTGTTCTTAATTCAAAACCCGAAAAACATTTTGAGCAGTACGATTAACACTCCCGTGACCCTAATTCGAAAGAAATTTTCTTGCGGTGGTCCCCCAGAAACGAATTTCTCCCAAACAATTCCAGACTAATCCCTACAACCTACTACTTGTTAATTAACGCCTTTGAATGCAGGAAATCTAGATTGTTCCTTAAGGAGCCCACGCTCTGGAATTCGGCTGAATTAGATGTGGACAATGATCTCTGCTATCGTTGCAACTAAAACCCTACTGAGATAGATCTCTTTTAGTACCCACTGTAGCCGAACGAATTCCGCAATTCATTATGAGGTCAACAAGTCGTAGAATTTAATACGCAGCGAAAATGGCCGCTACCTTTATTTGAAAACTCAGAATTTCCTACAAATCTTGCCCATCAAAAGCCTGCGACAATGTGTAAGAATGTGTAAGAATCTCCGAAATTACTACTTTCTAAAAATTCGAAAAAAATAAATCCAAGCTGCCGTTGCACGAAACATGAACTTTATAAGAAAACTTCTCCTTTGGCCCACTTCCTATATCAGATGATTTATTGAAACAATCCTGCTAGTTCTACATGTATTATAACTTGTCCTAAGTGGAGTCAGCGAAAATATTAGCTGGAGATTATGACACACGTCGTTTGAAATGGTACGCCGTACTTTTTATTCGTTGACAAAATTTGCGGACTTTTTTAAATAATAAATCAAGAGCTGCGGACTATTTATTTACCTACCCCCACACGCAACCTCAAGCTATCCATTAACAATAAAAATAATTCACATAAATCTATCAATAAACTCACGTGTGTTGGAGAAATCATGGCATGACCTAGTCTACTTAATTATGAATGTATCCGAAGATCCCTGTTTGTCAACTGACCTCACGTAATAAATTTATTATTCATGAAAAAAGCATATTTATTTTTAGAATTTCCGATAAAATCACGAGGGAGGGTTGTTCTGTAGGTATATAATGCTATTAGCGCAATTTCTTTTCAAAGATATTTTCACAGAAAACGTGGAAAAAAGGGAAATATTAAAATATCTTTCTGCCGTCATGTAATATTCATTCATTAACTGTAATCTTCTTTTTTCCTTTTCACTTGACTCGATTCTTTACTCATCGTCGCGCTTTTTTCCCATTAAGGACTTTCATTTTTGCTTCAAAGATGACGTATTGCCATTCTCATTCATGCTTTCATGTTATAATTCGATTAAATGAATGTAGATAAAGTACTACAGCTATTTATTAGAATCCACAATTTTGCACGCACTTTATGTACGTTAGCAAACCAAAGGGACGTTTGTAGACAGCAACGCAGGTCACAAGTAAATCATAAAAGAACATCATATTATTTGATTCGAAGGACCATGTTTCATAGTCACAAATAGTTCATCCTTCTCTTGGCACTTTTCTTCTAGTTATACGGGCCCAGACACATATATTTCGGACCAAACCGTTGAGTACAATTTAAAGACTCACAATGGAATTTTTCTGAGCGGTAGTCCTCTATTACGCTTAATAAACACAGATTTTTGCCTCGAGGAAAACCGCATGATTTTTATTTATAGACAGATGAAACTACGCATTGTCCATTGGTATTGTTCCGATAGAAAAACTGTTTTGGAACTTTTGCCCGGATTAATTACCGCATTACTCTCGCAAACTTTTTTGTTGCACTCACTCATGCCGAGAACGCATTTGTAACTAAATATCCCTAATTAATATCACTACATTTCAAAATACATTAAGAAACAAAGCGTTATTGAAATTAAACGACGCAGCCAAAGATCAGCTTCATTTGCACCACGGTTTTAAGAATTCCGTTCCACTTGTCAATTAATTTATTGTGAAATGAACCCCCAAAATGTCGCCAAACTATACACTTTCTTTGATATACAGTGGCCTAATGTTCTACCCTTAGGTATATATACGTCTGAGCTCGTATTTTCAACGTTGGTGTTTTGCTAAGTCGACCGTTCGATATAGATTAGATGAAAACAGATTTCAACTTATTGGTGCACGCCGACTCGTTTCCATTCTTATCGTGAAGGCGAGACACGAACGTGATTTATATCTCAAAAAAAGTATAATGTAACCAAAAAAAAAACAAACACAAACTGACTTCGTGACGTTAAAAGATATAAACATAAAATTCAAGCACCTCAGCAGTAAGCTATTTAATGCTCGATCATGAACCGAAGATGGAGCTCCAATTTTACGTTCCTATAGGGCACTAAAATCGGATTAGGTGTTAATGCACGTTTAAATACTTTGTAACGTTGCTTGCAATACGAAGTACTTTATGTCCAAATAACGTAATCCTCGTTCCTTTTCAGATGGTTATAGTAAATTATGCGGGCTTTAACTAAGCAAGGCACGCAAGAGGAAGCTCGAGAATTAAATTGGACTTTTATAATCTGCGATCGATGATTGGGTTGGAAATTATGGCTTAAAGTGCTCAGGATAATTTGTAGATTTAATATTCCTTGCATTTTTATCTACAACTCGTATGCCGTCTGCTTTAATTTTCCAGCGCAGTTATCCAAAGTGAATTGCTTTCCATCGCTATACGCTATTCAAACTTTGACCATTCGAGTTGCTAGCAATTAAGACCGATTTAACGTACAAATATGCATAATGTTACAATTTCATCGCCTCCATTGCACAATTTCCAAAGTACAAAGGCGACACTTATCCCACACCGGATTATGGGTTCCATCAGACATTGTTTTAATTTGTTCCTTGAGCAGTACAGATATTCTAATCTGTTGTTTCATTTCGCACCCTGAATTACAGGATTTAACGTACCCGTATTAATTTAAGGTTAATTTGCAAATCTCTTTGAGCGGCACGCATTTTTAACCGTCATTCCTAATGATCCTAATAACATAAAAATAACCCTGACGAATGAATATGTTACGCGATGCTCTCAAAGCTCAGGCTTTCAAAAGTCCAAAATTATCTTCAAATTATAAAAATCTGCAAGTCTATTTCATTTTGTACTTTTCAGGATAGCAAATTGTATTCTCTTAACTCCAGACCGAAACGGAGGGGCATACAAAATGTACAGCCAAAGGACTGTTAATACGTTCACCACTTTATTTATTGCTGACTACACACTACACTTCTTCTACATAACTTATTAACATCACGAGTTACTGTCCTTACCAAAACGCCACCAAACAAACAACTCCAGTGTACAACAAAACGCATAGCAAACAGCTATACTTCCACCACCAAAAAAGCCTTGATTAACACCTGCCTCTTATGTTTAACAACTCTCCCCTTTCCTCGACTTTCGCCTCTCCTTTTTTAACAAAACACTGCGCGTCTTAGGAAAATCAAACCGCGCCTATGCTATCTTATCTCGAAATTTAATTAGTGTACACAGCACAAACCACTCTTATCGCAACGACCGGAGATAAACTTTTACCAAAAGTATAAAGTTAATCTTTTTAGCGCATACTTTAGATTTATGATAAACTGGCTGTATCTCAGTTACCTTTGAGCATTGAGCGCATGAGCACAGGATCTTTTCTGTTAAAATAAACAAATCTATAACATATTAATATATGTACCATTCCTCATGAAACACGCTGTATATGAGAAGCTTCTTTTCAAAGTGCAATAAGTCCATTTTCAAAATTCTGTGTTTTTTCAGATTGAGACAAGTCAACCCTATTATCAATCATAATAATATAATGCTTCATTTTATAATGCCACCAAAAAAAGACATAGACTAAAGACCGTATAGTGTGGCGGCGCACCATCTTGCTGCCGCCACAGATAATTTCTATTTGGAAACAACCAATGTGATTATTGATATGGTTGAATAGAATATTAAACGACCTATCACAATCATGTATCTCAAGCCCCTACTTCCTATTTCAAAATGTATGGGTTGCCACCCTCACTCTAAGGGTATTAAATTTAGGGATGAAATTTGTACATATTATGATGTAATTTTTAAATATGAAATCAGATCTCAGGTTCAGTCGCACCCAGTTAAGAAATAATGAATTTATTCCTTTCATTTGCATCATATTGTATACAGTAGGTACATGTAGTAATCCCAATCCCAATATTGATCTAAATTAATAATTTGGAAGACTCGGCAGCCTTGATCAATTTCCGAAAATTCCGAATGATTAGAACATCTTCAATTCTTGAACTCGAGAACAAAAATCTAAGATGAACACTCTATCCGGGTCGCACAAAGGATTAGAATAAACACACAATTAAGACGTGAAAGAGTCTTCCAACTTATGGCTACCTTCCTATGGAAGTTGATAAAGTATAACAGTTCAAGGTATTTAACTGAATGTATAGTAAACCGTAGCGATCTACACAGCATCAATACCAGGAAGTTAAAATATCACATATCTAAACATGGGACTTCTAAATATAAGGGATGCTTTGCCTATGTGTCTCCCCATACACTTAATTTAATTTTTGACTGCTAGGAAAAATTAAAGTTTAACTTGCACTTAAAGTCATATTATTACACTTATTATTTTATTACCTTTTTTTGTCTCTCTTTTTTGTTTTGTTATTTACTAAATACAGTCATAATGATATTATAGCTAAGCTGGGGCATTATACTTAATTTACTTTGGCAGAATGGAAGAACGACCACGTCGAATTCTTGCCTTTTGCGTCTTTGTTTTGTATCATTTACACAATAAATATATTATTATTATTATTAAGTTTAAGTTCTTAAACGTGGATTATTATTAAGTGATTGACAATTACTACAATTTTTTCCACAACTCAAGTAATGGAAAATTTAAACAAAATAACTGCACGAAGCTTGTTTGGACAAATTACCCCGTACGCAGACGTTCGGCAAATAAAATAAAAAAATCTCGATGAAAAAATGACGAATTGCCGGTGGCTGTTCAAACGGTGCCAACTTTTAACTTTTAATAATAAGGGAACACTGAAAGCCTCACGGTGCACTAACTGCTTGACTTTTCAACTTGACAAACTTTTTCCATAAAATGGACAAACCGCTTTAAACTTCTCACACAGCATTTGTTAACTTGGTTCTGCACAAAATTATTGTAATAAAGACAAAAACTTATACTAATCAAATCAGGCGGACTACACAAATAATGTAAAGACACGTACCTACACGCTTTCCAACCGTCGCGAACCAGCCAGCCTAGTTTCGTCGATTGCTGGTATTTAATGAAACACCGCTTCCACAATAAAATAATCTCTCAAAATCTTTCAAAAACACCGCCAATCATAATTAGACCTGATAACCCCGGCTTCGAAAGAATTTACAATTTTCTTTTGCTCGTAGTGGCAGAAAACCCACTCCAAAGTGATGTTGATCGGATTTATGGCACATACATGGGCGGTGTAATTAATTTAATCCGGAAAAATGATTCACGGTCATTTCAAATGATGCGATTTGTCGTAAACAACACATTTCTTTGATCCACTGCACACTTTGAGAGCAAAATTCAAATATTAATTTGAAACCGTGAGAAGTTTGCAGATTTCGAAAAAAACTCCTACCTTAAAAAATATCAAAGGTATTTAACTCGAGAGGAGGCGTTTGATAAGCAGAAATAGTATGAAACCGTTTGCTTAAATATGCCAAATTTAACTTAAAAAGACTTGAGGTTCCCTCCTACCAATGTGGTTACATAAGATTCATAAGAATGTGTGAACTTTGACCGTTTACAACAACAGCTAGATTTTGCTATTATTTACTGGATCTTAAATCAAATCTAAAGCAAATTTGAACTAGAAACGTCTTTTCCTTATTGTTATTCTTGGCGATTATATTTCCTTAATTTTGGCGATCGCTTTATATCTGTTCTAAATGAACATTTTTGAGAGGGGGCCGTTACGAATCTGTTCTAAAATGAACAAATGGTAACGAAGACTTTTAAACATGGCAACGGACAGCGTAAAATGTAAAAATTTTGTCATGAAATGAGTTGAGAAATTGTCATGCTTTATTGACGTTTGAAAAAAACAAAATTATTATCCCGCTTCTTAATTTTAAAATTTTTAGACTTCAAAGCTCCGTATCTTGGGATCGATTCCACCAAACAAGATGATTTTTTTTTAAATAAAGGTAAAGTTTAGGTACTTTGATTGACTCTTATCGCGCTAGAAGCAAAAATATTTTTAAAAAATTTCAATGTCGAGGTTTTTCGAGCATCCTGAGGATAACATAATGAAATTTTGATAGAAAAATGGAGCGCAGTACTACTGAACACCACTGGACAACACACTAAAGTTTCAGAAACTCTGCATTTTTTACAAGCTCCAACCCCCATACCGCCTGAGCTATAGAGATACTTCATCAAATCTTGTTAGAAAGGATCTTTTTGGAAAAATGTTCAGGAATATTTTCTAAAACCTTCTCCCCTTCGAAATATTCCCAAACTTTTATTAGACAAATTTATTAGGCACCTTTTCAAAAATTTTCCGCCTTACAAATCATTGAAACTATCCTTGAAATCATCACAAGAGGTCGTTACAGATACAATAATTTTTTTTAATTTCTGAATCTCATTCGAAACCATCGAAATCGTTTTTTAAACATCTTTTACGATATTCTCTAATAACTATTAAAAACCTCTGGCGAAACCTTCTTAAGAAGAATATGACAAGGATTTTTTTGAGGATCATTTTAGGCTTATTTTTACAAATTACATTACAAAAACTTATTGCAAATGTAGAACTGCTAATCAATAAAGACATTTATTATTATTATTAAATGCTTTTAAAAAAGAATGTTCCTTAAAAAATGTACATTCTTTAGTTCTCAGAACCGTAAGTAGTGTGTTTAGAAATACTTTTGGAAATATTCTAAGAAATAGTCCTTCATTATCGTTCAGCTCGTCCTCAAACCTTTACGGAACTTAATAAAAAGAAAAGTTAAATAATTCTGGGTCTTCCAAGAAACCGTTTCTGACAACATATTAATAATTTTCGTAAAAAGAACCCTTTTAAAAATCTTAGATGTATCCCCTACAAATTAACCACAAATCTGTGGGTATATTTTTTAAATCAGAAAGGTCTTTTTGTAATCATGCTAGAAATTTTGAAAAATATTTTTTGGAACCGTAGACATTATGTGCAAAACCTTTTAGGAATCTTCTTGGATAAACATTACGAATTTTCTTAAGAATATTAATGCCCTTTTTTCTCTTGAATTTAGTAGAAATGGTAAAGGAAATATTAGAGGTAAGAAGTTTGTAAATTTTCCTAACCAACTTACTACACACCCTTCAGCATATTTCTGTTCATTAGCGCATTTTTTAAGAATTAAAAAGGCCCCCCCCCCCCCAACGAATTATTTCCTGAAATGCTGTTTTTGAAAGTAAAAAGTGCATAACTTTTACATACGACAACCAATTGGTCTCAGATTTTGCATACGCATGCCTTTAGTGATGCCAAGTTAAACTTTAGAAAATGGGGGGGAGGGGGAAGGTGGGGTAAAAATACTTGTTTTTCTGTTGTGCCATGATGTTCATTTTCCTTTTCCTCTAAAACGCATTATGCGGGTCACTCTGTAATTGGGCACATGCCTGTTAAGGGTCCCAAACAAGTGTGTGGGTACCAATACGATGTATATAAACCAAGATACATCGTTGCTACATCGTGTAGCTATCGCGTCACTTTGAAGGCCCTTAGTCTTTATCTAATTAAACCCGTCCAAAAATGACGGAGTACTACTCAAGGCAACCATTAATTAATTTTCAATTATTAAAGCTCCATTTATTTTGAAAAACCCACATAATTCGAAAAACCGCACCCTCAGCGACTTTTAGGCGTACTTGTTATCTGTACGCAACGTAAGAAATTTAATATTTGACTCTCGTTAAAACGGATGTAACTGCATACAAAAGACAGACTCCCTGACGTGATCCAGTTTAATTAAACACGATCAATATTTGTCGGAAAGAACACGCTAGAACCTTGACATTTTCTTAAAAATTCTATTTTACTTATTTCTGCGAGAAAAATCGAACAAATTTAAATCCACCGCCCCTTACAGTACCCCCTTTTGTTTTTTGAGACGAAGAAAACCTGATAAGAAAATTCTAAAAACTCCTAAAAGAAATGTAACACCTTTTAAATCTACTAAAAAGTAAAAACA
>NW_022170596.1:16133983-16186609 GCF_008802855.1 Photinus pyralis
CCAAATTATTGGAAATGACTACCTAATTGCACAAGAAGTAACCGATAAAAAACAATAAATGATTGCACATTCAGTAACTAAAGAAGGTATGCGCAGGTAAATCTCCACTTTATTATCAGAATCGTCTACAATAAAAGGCGCATTTCCACGTTAGCAGTCTTTTTTGCGAAAAAAATAGCACAGGTAACCCAATTGATTTTTTAGTTTCGGGAAAATCCGCCCACATTTTGAAACAAAATGCACCAAGAACAACAAAAGGACAGGAATGTCCTACTACAAAAAAATCCAATCTAAATTGCAAATAATGAAAACAAGTGTAAATTGTGCACAACTCTTGTGCAGATAAAGCACATTTTTTTAACCGAAATAGCTTTTGTTTTGACATCACCAATGGATATATTTCTTGCAGACATCTCAATCTCCCTTTGTGAGTACCCTCTTCCGACAATCCGATATCACGGTAAGAAGTCGAGGAGGGCTATAGTTGGTAGAAATTAATTCCTTTCGTTGAGACCATTCATTAGAGTACCATGAAGGATAAAACTATCCAGTAAGAAAGGCACATTACATGGACGTTTCGTAACGTCACAACAGAGTGAAACAGCGAAATTTGATGGTCGTCTGACACAGCTTCAAGGTATAGGCTACCTACTGCAAAAAATTCCAGGACTCTAGGACCATTCCCCTAGAAGTAGTTCAAAACGGTAGAAGTGGGTCCCGACGGACGGACGGACAAAACGCAAACAATAGCACGTTTTGCTAATTCTCAAAAAGTGCACTATGTATATACACATTATAGCAATACGTACGCAAAAATGTGTCAAATGGTTACAAATTATAAAAAGTAAAAACACACATTAAAATCTATAAACATGGACATGCAAATATATAAAATTTTTGGACATAAATAAATAAGGAACAATGGCCCGTATGAATAAAAGTAAGCAAATGCTTATACTTACAACATTCAAAGTAAATACTCGTAACTGCCCCTTCATGCTGGTCTGTTTAGCATGGTTTAGCAGCGCTGCACTGCGTCCTGTCCTTCTGCTTATAGCGCTGCTAAGTCGTCCAGTGTGAAGGAGCACTTACGAGTATTTACTATGAATTTTGCAAGTATAAGCATTTGCTTACTTTTATTCATACGGGCCAATATATAGATCTTTTAAAATTTCAGAAAAATTCGTCCACAAATAAGAAAGTTGCACATGCACAATTTATTCTTTGACACGTCACGTCATTTCAATTTCATTTTCTAAGCATTTGGTAGCCTTAGAATATCGAATTTATATTATGTACCTACAATAAATGGTAAAAGAGTAAAATTATGGTACCTACATGAAAAAAATTGATTTTTTATTACCCATGACTTTTTAGTAATAAACGTAGAAACATTCCTTCCTTGGTGCAAGTCTTGACATCATAACGACCCAAATATCGAACAAGTTAAAAAGTAATCGTAAACGATTTACATAAAGCGCATTTCCAATTTGTAAGATGCAACTTCTGTTAAAATCGTAAAAATCCGGCAACAATAATATGAAAGATAGCGTTGCACATGGGCAATCCATTTTTGACGTGCTACTTCAATTTCTGTTTATAAGAAGAATTTAATTTCAATGCTTTTCTAAATAAAAAAGTTAGAACTGCGCATGCGCAAACCTAAATTTTGAAACTAATGTTAGAGTTTCCTTCGTTCAAGGGCCTATGTATCAAATTTCATTTAAATACTTCCATAAATAAAAAAGTTGACACTGCGCATGCGCAATAGTTATTTGTGTACCAAGGCCGTAAAAGTGATCTTTTTTGGCCGAAGCTGCTGTTTGCGGCCGAGGCGGTAGCCGAGGCCGCAATTCCGATGAGGCCTAACAAATCACTTTTGGCCAAGGTGCACACAACATTTTTTAGGCGATCATCAAAAAAGAATTCAAAAATTTGCTCATAAACATATTTTTTCTGAAAATCATAGTTATCTTAGACAATTAAAAACAAAGCATTTCCTGTCATAAATGTAATTATAATTAGCATCTTTGCGTGTGTTTTGTGCGTATCAAAATGGGCGATAGCGACAGTTCAGATACCCCAAATGAAATTTTGGAAGCTGCAAGCGTTGCGACCCTAAGTCATATAGGTATGATATAAGAGCAGGCGTTTGAGAGTAAAAGTACAATCACAACTTTCTCCGTTGCACAAGATTTTAATAATGTCAAATGCAATAGGTCCTTCGTAACTGTGGCTTCCAAGACCTTATAGTTAACATGCTGTACAATTATTAGAAACCTGATTACCTACTTTGATGGTAGGTATAGGTAGCTACTTGTGTTCTCAGTTAATTGCTGGTGATTCTTCGTATAATAATGTAAGCAATAACATCTCCCTCATGTTTTGGTTCTACACTTCAAAAAGGTCTGCAAGCAGCAAAGATTGAAACGTCAAACTATAATTTTAAATGTGAACATTGTGATTATGCAAAATAGTGTGAAACATTCCTACAAGTCCGAAAATGAAAAAAACACACGTGGATGGCCCTATCCTTGATGGGGCTAGACCAGATAGACGCTTTGTATCAAACAGATTACTGTTTCTCACACATCAGTTTCAAATAAGTACAGTTTGACAGATGTGTACAATAAAGTAAAGTTTGACAGAAGCGTACAATAAAGTGAAACTTTATAATAAAGTGAAACTTTATGGCCGCAAAAGCGACCACAAAATCAACGTTTTTGTGATGATAGCCTAAAAAAGCAAATTTTGAAACTGGCGCTTGATTTTCCTTTATTCCAAGTGCCTATATATCAATTTTCGTTTAAATTATTCCATAAATAAAAAAATTGGCACTGCGCATGCGCAAAACCAAATTTTGAAATTGGCGTTAGATTTTCATTTACTCCAAGTACCTATGTACCTATCACATTTCATTCAAATACTTTTATAAATAATAAAGTTTGCCATTCGGTTTATAAATGGTCGAGATGCGAAAATGGCACTGTGAATTTTGAATCGATTCGACTTAACTTTTGGCATTGCGTATTATAGGGCTAAAGCTATGCCCATATTGAATTTCATGCAATTCAGGTAATAACTAATGGAGATGTAAAAGCGATCGGACATTTCTAAACAAAGTTATCGTTCACGCGGGCAGATAGAGGGACAGACAAAGGAACAGACAGACAGACCAACAGACAGACCAACAGACAGACGACCAGTGGTCGAAGTGGCAAATATTTTTTACCGGTATGGCTGAACTGATAAAATCTTAGTATTGTATGTATGCGTATATTATCATGAAAAAACTTTATCCGTTATGCCTATGTGGATAAATTTATTACCGGTATGTTTCACAAAAACTAAAAATCTATCGGTATGCCATACCGCCGCATACCGCCTCACTTCGACCACTGCAGACGACAGACAGCAATACAAAATTTTAACGATATCAAGGATAGTTAATGAACGGCAAAAGTGTAAAATTATGGAACATGTAAAAAACGGTTTGTTGGTTTTTTTACAATAACGCTAAAAAGTAGAACTTAAGATAATCATATAGTAGCGATACAGCCGTAAGGGCAGACAGACAGACGGGCGGGCGGACAGACAAACGGACAGACTGGCGAACAAAGTGACCAGACATTTTTGTATTTTTACGAAAATGCGCTAAAAAAAGGTGGCCCGTAGTTTTATAGCAACGTGCCTAATTAACAATTGTAAATTGTTAGATTACATTACATGCCAACAGTGTTGAATTACTATAGGTACATATGAGGAAAAGATTTGTTCTATAAGTCTATTTATTTGTGTTGGATGAAAGTACCCATAGGTGCAGATTTTAATCTGTGCCATAGGTATAGTCATACATTTAATCGCACCGCATTATCTATATTGATAATGTGAGGTAGGTAAATATAAATAAAAAAATATCTTTAGAAATTGAGATTGTGTTTATTTACAATTTAAGAGTAACTATTTGATGCTGTTATACGAATATATAATTTTAATGTAAATATAAAATGGTGTTGGTATAAATTATCGTTAAAATTCCCCGATTGGCTGTATTGAATACTTTTATCAACACTAGAGGTGGGTTTTCTTGAGGGGCGTGTTGATTTTATTAATTTGCTCAGATCTGCTTTGTTTATAAAAATTTAATAAAAGGAAAAATTGTCCAACATTCTCTCTACAATTGCCTATGCCTTACCGTGTCGAGTTTCGCTTTTTACTTTACTACTGTGTGGTAATAAATTCTGCAATTACACGAAAGTTTGCAAAGCAATTTTTCGGAACGCAGATAAAATTTTATAAAATTGGAGACACAGAGGCATGTGGTTAGTTAAGGAAAGTCTATTCCAAAATTTTGACCCCAATATTTTTACTGGATCCAAAGTTATGCGCTAAGAACGATTTGATTACTTTAGCATACAAAAATTTTTTAAGGCCGAATGAAGCTACCTCGATTTTTTTACTTATTTTTTCCAGTATCACTTATTGTCTCCACATCGTATGCGACTTGTTTTTTTCGAAAATTTGAATGATAATTTTCACTGCAGCAGAGCCTTAGAACGGATTGAATTATTTCGCCGTACAAAAATATTCTAATTGCCACAGCGTAAAAAAAACCATAAAACAGCAAGTGTATTTTGTTACAGATCGCAATTTTCTCCTATTTCGTAATAATTGAAACAAATGTTTCCCTCCATTGTTCATCAAACTAATTAACCGCAACAGTAACAAGGAAAATTGTGGTTTGTTTGTAATCTTCAAAAACGAGGATCTACCAGAAAAACAACTGCGTTCTGCAACTGTTGGCATTCTTCGAAATCCAACGAAAAAGGTTGCCGTCGAACGGTGGTTCCCATTCATTGGTGGTGTAAGGAGGGTTGTACTCAACTCATTTCTGTATCAACGTTGTCAACCAGAAGCAAAAGGGCCGTAGCCGTACCTTTCGTTATCATTTATATAAAGATTAAAAGTCTAGACTTTTGGGCATAAGCCACTGTAAATTTAAAGTAGTCAGGCAATTGTCAACCTCAAATAACTTCCCCTGTTTTCACTGATTTGGCTCAAGCGACTTCTGGGATAATAAATCAGCCCTGTACCAAGTGCCAATGGCCTCTAGGAGGGCGGATGAGCGGGACACGCTTCGATCTTCTTCAATTAGGTGTCTTATTTTCCGACTTTCTTTAAAGTAACGCACGTAAACGGAGAGGTTCCTTTTTTTTATCTAAATTTGCTGCATTTTCCCCGTCAACCCCTAAATAAAATAAAATCCTTCTATTCTGCTTTGCACATTTTTGCAAATTGATGCATTCGTATAACTTCACACAAAGCGGTCGCTATAAACTTGTTTAATATCGCTGAAAAGGTTTCGTCGAGTCGAAAATCGTATCAGTTGTTTTTGAGATAATCCGAGCAGAAAAGGACGATAATCACCCAAATCGCTTCAAACTTGGAAATTCGTCGGACGATGTAATTTGAGATTAGACGAGTGGAGCAATTAATTTAAATCTCTTCATGTGTAAACCGCAATTAACTTTTTATTTCAATTTCACGTACTGCACGAAGGACAAGGATTAGCAACTTTTTGCACCCTTCCATTCATTTCGTGCAAGCTCTTTAGATTAAAGGACGTAAAAAAGGGGCGATATTGCTGTTTTAATAACAGCTTGGAAAAGTGATGATTGGAAACTTGTCGATAGTTGCCACGTTAGCTAACTTTTTTAATCATACATCTGTTTTTTTCTTTGTATTTTTCCACTGCGGTTTGCGCTGGTTTGTAGATATCGATTGGACGTTCTGGAAGCCTTGCGTTGCAAATACTATTCATTTAAATCTGCCACATTTACATTTTTTGTTTTTGCTAAATCAGTTTTAATGAAGGACCTATGCAAATTAGTGAGGGCTAAAATAACATTTTCTTAAGAACATTCCGAATAATCTCATTAAGGGCGATATAGATATTACCCTCTAAAGGATTGGCTCCAGCGTCCTAATTAGATTTCTTGTAGAACGTAATAAGGCAAAGTTGCGAGCATTATTTGACAATTAATTCAAATGAAAAAATATAGTTCCTTTCACAATTTCGGCGGACATATTTGAAGAGAAAGGCAGACAGTTTAGTAAATGAAAAGCACGGATAGCTAACTTAATTAAAAGTTATAAATTATTTTGTTTAATATTTATACGGTACACGAGGTCTTTACAAACGAAATTAAGAGAGAAATTTTGTTTTTGCAGATTAAACTTTGTCTTACGTAGCCCGACGTACGGGTATAAATACTACAATCAATAAATTGTTTTGTTAGGGTCCTTAATAGTACTGTATACTAGCGTGTACATTTGCGGTAACTCGCTTACGAGAATGTAATTAAAATTTATTGTGGACGATATTTCATTTTAATATTTCGCATTACGCACAGAAGTGAATTAAATCAGCAAAGAGATGGGTGGGAATAGTAAATTGCGTTGTTTATCAACAAAACTCGAATTTTGTAGCATTGGTGACTGTGTAACAATATATTTCGTAATTGCAACACAAACTGTCGGTCGATCGTTCGCGTCTCATCATGGGAATCTCGGTTTTCGTTACATCTACGTATACTTATGGGTCACACTATGTGGAATATCAATTTTGTTGCTGGTTTTGAATTAGGCACGGAATTTGTTCTTTTTATTTTATTTTAAAGTTCATCTTTGATTTAAGAATTGTTAAATGTTTAAAATTTCTTTAAGTATTAATAGCCTTGTAATTGGTTTCTTTTGATTGTAAAAGTAAAATTACGTATTAAAAGGTAGGAACATCTGGTCGTATTTGGGCGTTGTATTAAACAGTTTATCAGACCTTTGCGACAAGAACATTTGCTATCGCGATGCGTCAGGTGAAATTTAATTAGTATCAAGATAAGCACGTGTTATTGGCGATCAGAGAACAAAAGGTGTGCAGTATATTTCGAGGCTGACGTTAATCAAATTTAGTTTTGATTGGCTGTTTGTTCACGGAATATTAAAGAGGGATATTTTTAGGTGGAAGAGAGGAGATCCTTTGAACACGAGAACATAAAGAAAAGCGGGGCTTGCTTTTTCGGTTGTGTTCCGAGAGGGTGCACGTTTTATACTTACGTTTCTTTTGCCAGTCACCACCTCCGTTTGCATGTGAAGACGCAGTTCATCGTTATCCGAATAAGGTTTTGTGGAAGGACCAAAGTGCGCCCCAAATTAGAGTTCTCATGTTAAATTTGATATTCGTGCCCAGATTTATGCTAGGTGTTATTTAAAATTTGTTTCAATAACTTCTTGGAGTTGCTGAATTCGATTGAATTTTTTCGAAAAGTAAAAATTGAATATCGCAGTTATCATAAAACTTAGAAGGCCATTTCTACAGGTTGCTAACCATGAAATAGAGGGCTTTTTAAATTATAATGCTCAAAAAACCGTCGGCCTTGACGAACACAACGATTTTATTTAGTGTAGAAACAACGTGGTGATTGCTTGGTATTTGGCGTTCGAAAATTATTCTGGAACTTTTCCCGTATTAATTATCAGTGCCAACGTGCGGGGTTCAGAACCATCAACACGACTTCTGTTAAGATATCCAACTATGCTTTTTAAACACATCAATTGGAATTGATATTCCCACACAAGCAAAGGAGATAGAGGTTGACTCTCCGCACTGAAATTCCGCTGGCTGGTCTTCCCACGACAGAGAACGATCTCATACGGAATTCGCAGTTGTAATAAAATAGCACAAATTAAGATAACTGAAATGATCCAAATCCCCGACTCGTCGCCAAAGTTTCCGAAAGGTATTAAAAACAATGTTCTATAGAAAATGACGCAGAAAAGACGAGCTTCCACCACGACTTGCGAATCTTTCTTTACAATTCCAATTTCTAGATTTCGACACCCTGTAAATATTGGCTATGATATGTCCAAAGTACTCAAACCTCCCAAGGTAAAAAAATTCAATCTGACGCTCTAAAAATCGAATGTATATGCAAATTAGAAGCCACCCTTATTTTATAGACAAAGCACGATCTGCAATTGGTTTGCAAAGACAGGCGTTCTCTGGACGTTCACATGGGATTTTTTCTTTGGGGCGACATAAGAGAAAGCAACAGAAGTATTTCAAAGTAAACCCCCCAGTACTCATAAAAAGAAAGGACAGGAGAAGGAGTAGTAGCAGTAAAAATCGAGGCATAGATGCTTCAGTAAAAGGCAAACATATCTGATATTGCAAACATTAGATGTGCGCATGCGCAGTCATCGCCAACTTCCTTATTTATTGGTAGCTATCCATCTTATAACGGCTCAAAACGGGGTGATATTGACTAAGTGGATTGATAAAGACACTAAACCTTCCCCATACTTCTTTTTTCAACCACCTTTATATGTTCTCTTAAACTTAAGCTTGATAATGACCTTCGGGTCGAAACTATAGTCGTTGTCACCTAATGCCTTTATTCTAATACCTGAAATAATTAAAAGAAGTATGGGGAAGGTTTAGTGTCTTTATCAATCCACCTATTCCTTATTTATGAAGATATTTCTTTGAAATTTTAATCATAGACCTGATTAATATTATTGAATATGTCCGAATACTGTACTCTATAACCGCGACTTCCCTCCAAAGTTTAAACTGGAACACAATGCCTCCCACACCCACCTTCCGCCCCCCTTCCCTCCGACAAATCGTCTTGACCTCTATTCAGTGTTCAATGTTGTTACCCTTCTAGACACCTGCAAATGACATTCGTACTAGAAAATCTCCTTAAGATCGTTAACCGTTGGCACCTCTATTTAGTTTTAAAAGTCGGCACCAGGAGGAGCTGACTGCGACCTCTATTTAGTTTTCAAAGTCGCCGTCAGGGGGAGATGACTGTGACCTCTATTTAGTACTATAACGAACTCAAATACAGAAGGTTTGGTTTTTTTTTAGATAAAATTGAAATTATAACTGAAATTGGCATCCATTTTTGTTATTCACCAGAACCGGAACTGGAAGCTATAAAAAACAATTAGAATTACACTAGACAGGGGAATATCATTACTTATCCAAGCAAAATGCCTTTAACTCACAACTTATATCTGGAGCTCTCAGTAAAACTTGGCTACAAATTGTGGAGATACGTGATAAATAATGCCAACCAAGTTTGAATTTTTGTACTGAAGCAAGATATTTTACGGCCGGTACACATGGTGGATGAAACGTACGCTAAACGAAAATATAAGCGAAAGTGGTCTATAAATTTCGAGATCTTGTGCCATAGGCAAACTTTCTTTGTGATTTATCCTCTTGGCAGCTGCATAGTTTCGAAATTATTTCAAACCTCAAAACTTTTACGCTTCCAACGTCGAAGTAATGCAAAGCATTTCACTTCTCAAAATATTTTTACATAAAAATCACGTACCTACATTACCACAATGACGTAGTGGCCTTTAGCATTTACGGAAAGCGAGAGTGGAAAATTTAAGAAAAGTTGTAGTTTCAGTGCAGTGCCGTTTTATCCCCGTCCAGAGAGTCATAAATATATGGAGCATTATCGCCCGCTAACGCAGTTTTATGTAATATCCTCGTACTCGTGACGGCCACCGTGAGATTTCAGTTTTATTTCAAATTTGATGTACAACTGGAACGTGATTTGCTTGCGTTATTTGTAAGGGAGGCGCAATTAAAAACTAATCCGGTACACGCGACGTGCCAAACGACATGAATACGCACGGATACATTGTTTCGATAACCAGAAAATGGAGGAATCTCACGGATATTGCCTTAATCGAAATCGAAAAATTGAATTGCTCAGGGCATATATGGAAGGGAATCCAAATTGTTTTTTTAATTCAGGGCCGTTCCGAATCGAAATAACTTATAAAACGAATTAAATTCGTGCGTCATTCCCAAATGAAAATGTCATCCCTCGTTCTCTTTGCTCTTTTGATGTTTCAGACGTTTCCTCGCCTTCAATTTTAGATAAAAATTAAACTCGATCAAGTATTTCGATCAATTTTAGATGCTATAAAAATATTGTTAGGGAAAGCAATTTTGATGTCATAAAATAGTTGCAAATTGAACATTTAATAATTAACTTCGTCCCCTTATTTGTGTACCTACATAGCGGTTCCCGTAAATGTAATTAAGTGATTTATTTTAACAATAAATTTATAACAGACTTGAAATCAGTTAAAATATTACCTGAATCACTCACAATTATGCCCTATTTATAACAGCACGAGCTACTTATCAATTCGGCGTTGAAATTGGAACTGAGTGAAACGCAATTTGATTTGCTGATATAGCAAACTGAAGTGCTGTCGAACGTTCTTCAACATTCTAAAGTACATCATATTTCTCGGAAAGATTGCGTCACATTCTTTTATCTTTTAATCGGGTCCGGCGTTTTCAATTTTTTAAACGAAATTTTAGTCAGGACATAAAACTGCGAAACTTCTCCCACTTAAGCTAATCGTTTTCTTCAATAATAACCCATGCCCCATACATTCCTACTGGATATGGGCCAAATTCATATTATTACAAGAGCTTTACGACAATGAGTGAATATGCCCATTATTTCGTTCGGAACAACTAGAGTGGAAATATTGATTTACTGGTAATATTCGCAGGACAGCAGTAAAGCGAATAATAGTGGTAATAGCTAATTTGCAATTTGAATCAATTAACACGTTTCGTTTAACTGTGTTATTTACGAATTTGGCCCGATTATCATTCTTGCTTACTTAATTGTACGTCATATAAATATTCCGATTTAGTAACGTTGTGTTGCGAACATCTTGTTTGAGTTGATTATACCGGGTGATTCAAAATGACTGCAGACAGTTTAAATTTTCCGCAAAACTCAACATACCAAATGTCATTTATCTGAAAGCGGCGGTAGATTAATTTAAGGATCACTAAACAATAATCACAATTAATTAATTAAAATATCAAGCACAATTGCACGTCCCGGTTCATGTATTCAAATATTTACTGTAACGAGGGATTGTCACTGTATATTTTTACATATTGTGAAAGAATCAATTAATTCATAACGGAGTTACAAAACATTTAACATTCAACAGTCGATTAACTCGCCCTTAATAAAAATTTCGCAGTAAAAGGAAGAAAACAGTACAAACGGTTGAGTCACCCCACCCCGTATGTGAAGTATTTCAATTTTTTAAAGTAAATGTGATGAGTTTTACGAATAAACACAAAGTGTGATCGTCTCTTCGAATTTGTATTTCACTATTCGTTTTTCCTTTTAGTAATTTGTATAGATACGTAATTTTTGCGTTTTAATTTTGTCGCTTTTGTAAATTGCTCAATTTAGATAAGGTGCTAGAAGTAAGACACATCTGGTCGAATTCTACGTGATTTATCTGTTCGTTTGCGATCAGAAGTTTTATTGTTAGGGAAAATTTAATTAATGCACATGTGGTTCAGATAAGAAGCTTCAGGTGCGCGTTTCTCGTCGTAAGTGGGGACACAAGACGCGTTCTGTCGAAGCTGGGGTTATTGAAGTCTAATTGTAATGGCGGTTTATGTGAAAATTCATAAAGGAGATTATTTTATGATGGAAGTGGTGGATCTTTGAAATACGGAAGACAACATTTAAAGACGACTTTTTCTTTATTGGTGACGATCTGGGTGCGTGATATTTCTTACACGATTATTTTGGGCAGTCGGCCTTATTTGTTTAGTTGAAGACGTAATTAATCGTGATTATAATGAGTAGAAAAAGTTTAAGTAATCGAATTGAGAGATTTAAGTCATAACGTCGTAAGGTGGGTTAGTAAAAGCTAACGGAAAAAGTAGTAGTTTGAGTGTGATTAAACCAAGCAGTTGTTGCATAGTAAAGCCTTTCGACAAGGTTTGTCCTTTTTTTAAGTAAAAATATGAAAATCCGCCAAATGTCATCTATTTCAACAAGCCAGTTTTTTTAATTAGCAGGATCTAGTTTAACAAAAACATAGAAAAAAGGTGAACAATTGCCTATTTATGTTTACATAGAATCCAGTGGCGTAGTAGTAGTAGTATTAGTTGGACCACGTTTTCTGAGATATGCCCCACAGTTGGTATATTTAAACACTCTGTATATCTTCAATTTGTTTGTGTTCTTTTTCCTGAGTACATTTATGTGTCGCAACTTACATATTTTTGGATTATAACCATGAACCAAAAATACAAACGCCATTTTTGACGGTTTTTTAATAGTAGGCCATGGATTCATGGAGATTTTGTTTCGTTAATTGTATCCATGGTGACTAATGCAGCCGATCGCAATCAATAACAATGGCTGACCGTCATTCCAAAAAATTTAAAAATAATCAGATATCAGACATTATAAAAAAATATAGGTAGGTGATGGATTAACGTTAAGATATATACAGGGTGTTGCATTTAAGTCATACCAACTTTGGGTTATATCCAAAAATTTTTTACTACGCCACTGGATAACTACATAAAATATCTAAAACATTGGTAATAAGATATGATAACATCTCAAAAAGTCAAACTTTTCGCTGTCACTCTGTACCTCAGAAACAATCGTAACTAGATTGATTCTTATTAGTTCCTTTTACCTACTGTTCCCTCGTGAGCCTTCTTCACCTTCTGTTGCTGTAGTTAATGTCCATGCTTGTCAGCTCATCTTCTTATGCTTCCCCTCCTTTTGAACTTAGTTCGTGTTTATCCATTTCTTTCATACCTAGTATTTATCTCTTATTCTTGCCACATTCCTTTTGTGTTCATTGTCGGTGATGAGGATTCTTTTACTAATTGATTTTCTCTTCCGGTACTTTCCTCAAATTGTACCGCTCTGCGTCATGACGCTATTCTTAACTTCTCCATCTTTGTTTTCTTCTCTAATACAGATATTGGTGTCCTTCCGTTGAACCCGAATACTTTGTATTCTTTCGCTAATCCCATTCCTTTCACCCTCATATCTCCGTTCCGTATATAAACACCCCTCTCACCATTGCATCGAACAGGTATTTTCTTGATCTAAAGTCATTTTTGAAGCTCTTCTCTGTTGTTCACTATACCTGCCACTTCGCCACTTCCATTTTTTTCTTAGTTCTTTTATTTGCACATTTGCCCCATTATTTTATTGCAATAGACATATCTTACATCCTCTACTCTTTCCTCCCTCCCCTTTCCTCGGTCCCCTTTTCCAAATTTTATGATCTTCGACTTTCCGGCATTTAACTCCATTCCCATTCTTTCCCCTCTCAATTCTTCCCATCATTTCCTTCATCCCTTCTACCTCTGTTGCTAAAATTATTTGGTCGTCCGCGTATGCCACTACGATTCCTCCTCATTCGATGGGTGCATAAGGTGCATAATCTTATTATTTAAAAAGCGGAGTGAACAAAGTCAGAAAGAAAACTTAAATGTTGAAAACGTTTCTAAAAAATTGAGGACATACCCAGAAAACCTAAGTTATGGTTGCTGGGAAAATAAATAAAGAAGAAATTCAAATTTTGGTGCTTTCATTCTGTCGTTTTGATAAAGACTGATCAGTGAAGTGTAAGATGTCCAGTCTTCAATTGGCAGAAATGACGGTCCGCCGCTTTACTCCAAATCTTCACGATCTCATACTGAGATTGGAAAGCGCATACGTTCTTTTAAAGCCACATACAATATTATGATTTTCCTTGTCTTTCACAATAAATATTCCATTTATTTTTTATGTAATTATCTCGCCACCCATCGCGCCGCCATCTTGCGCCATGCTCGGACCAGTTAAATGCACCATTTTTTAACATCTCAAAAAGTCAAACTGTTCGTTTTCACTCTACGCCTCAGAAACTTTGCCAATATTACCGGCTTCATCCTTTCACACGCAGCAACATACATAATGAACTCCAAAATAGCACACAACAAAGAAAAACTGTGACCATTACGAAATTGGATGTAGCTCTAGACGATGATATCACAGATAAATTAAATTGCTATAGCCTGTGGTCATATAATGATGTTCGTTTACTGACCATTAAAAAGAGGAGGTATCCCCCCTATTTTATTCGGGTATAGTATGATATTTGTTCAATGAGCGCGAATCCCTCAATTATGTTCGAAAGAACACGAAAATCTTCCCGAACTTGTTTATTTCTGCAATAAAAGAAAGTTATTTACAAATACGAAAGTAATAACCTACGGTTAACTGGAAAAATTTTCTAGATTCCCCAATCTTTTTAGGGGATTTTCGTGTTTCTGCGGAATTTGGGCAATTTAACGATTCAAGGCTCATTCATGTGAACAAAATCGCGAACGAGTCGGCTAGGTACACGGTTTGAACTGTAAATAAAGTAGTAACAATTTACTTAAAACGGAATCCGTGGATTTTCCGTGTTCTAATTTAGTTCAGAATTAGATTGTCGTTGATTTTGTCATTTCGAATAAAAAAACTGGCGACGGCGGTTACGTAATTTTTTTCGTACCAATCTCTTAATGTAATGCGATCAGTGACTGAATTGCTTTTAGATAACTTTCCAAATGGACGCCTTCTAAAGGGCATTAAAATCGAATCTTATTTCAATAAATTTCGTGTTCCAATCTAATTTCTAATGTGACTTCAGTCCGGTTACGTTATAGATGTTACAAAGGCGTGGAAAATTGACATTCAGTTCCATAGGAGTTATTGTCGGTTGCCGTAAAATTATTAAGCCTCGGGCTTTAAACCATTCTTTCAGGAACAAAAACTCTTTTTAATCCCTTGTTACTTAATATACTATTTGCCTTTTGCGGAACATCCGCAACAAAATCCCTCGGCGTGACTCGAATAAGCACTTTTTCTTAGTATTTACGATGTTGGGGAATTGTCGATTATAATTCTAATGCCTAATTTTGTTACAGGTGTGCATGGGGGGCGATGGGTGGCACTGCGGCTGAGGGGGGGCTGCGGAGGCGGATGCCGTTGCGGCGGTACCGTGGTGGACCTCCTGTGGGCGCAGGAGCGCTGTCCACCCGGGCCATGCGCTACTACCGCCTCTGGATCTACACGTGCAACACGGCGTTGCTGGCTGGATCAATTGCCTTTTGTGGAGCTGCGGCAAGGACATTAATTTTCGATTACCGCCGCTTCCTGATACCATCGCTTACGCTATACCAGCCGTCGTTTTTGTACGCTTACCTAGCCCTCGCTACGCAAGGAGGAGCGCTTCAGATACTGGGATGTGTTGGTGCCGTTCGACTATCGGAACGCATGCTAAATGCGTATTGGTTACTGTTATTGGTGCTATTGTTCGGTGACGTTGTACTTGGCGCGTTTTGGGCATTTCGATTCGATAGAGTTTGCCAAGAGCTGAGACCAGGGTTGCGGATCAAGTTGTTGCAAGAGTATGGCGCGGGGGGTGACCTAACTATACTATGGGACCGTTTGCAAAGAGAAAGCGAATGTTGTGGACTTACCGGTCCAGGGGACTATAATAATCGGAGTGGATATCAGTTAGAAATGCCGCCGAGTTGTTGCGCGGAACCATCTCGGAATGTTAACGAAACCAGGTGTGTACGGCCGCACGCCAGTGGATGTGATGAACGGCTACTAACATATTTGCGGGATACCGCTTCGTTGCTAGCTATTTTAGGTGAGCCATATTTATTAGCAGTAGGTAAAAGAGAATGGAGCTTATTGGTACGTAAGTGGTACCACTTGGTAGTCCTGGCCATAGGTACCATGCCCATCCCCAAACACCACAACAAATTCTATAAAGACCCCGAAATCCACAATAGCCCTTTACTCCAAACAATATATATATCGCCCACAGCGCTTGGAACCGGAATCGGAAAAAAACGAAATTGGAACCGGAACCGTTATTGAATAAATTAGTGACATTGGAACCGGTTCGATTTTCATTCTCAATCAATTCCTGCGTACCAGATCGTAAAACGGTTATAGTTATTCCACCTAAGGAATTAGTTCCTTGAGTGAAAGGTGTACTTCCGTAAAAAAAAAGGGGGGGGTCATTTTTTACACCAATGCAATACCTCCCTTACTAACGTGCAGGTGTGTATAAAAAATAATAATTATGTTTATTCATAAATATTTTGACTTTTACTACTCCTAGAATCCTTACAGAACTGAACAAAAAATGGAACCGGAACCGGAATCGAAAATTACTATATCCAGACAACCGTAACTGACCCCGGAATATAAGTATGCAACCGGAACCTATCGGTTCAAATGGGTTCTAACCCCTGCCTCCCACGATGACACTTGTTTAAAAGTTCTATGTGAAAGTGGGAGGGTTGGAAGGTTGGATTTAGCGTTATTTGTTGTAGTCGACAGTGAGTAGCGACGTGACTCTTTAAAAAGTTAGTTCGCGGAGCCCTGAAGAAACCCACTCTTTCGGTATAAAGTCAACTTTTAATGGCGATGAGAGATCAAATCTGTTCAAGCAGTCATAGCATCAGTTACATTGCAAGATCCACAGAATACCATGGTTTTCAAAAGAATACCACAGATTACCATAGATAGAACATCAGTAATTACCACAAAATACAATATAGTCGGTGTTTTCGTTTTTCGAAAACTTTCTCTTCACTTTACACTTTTCTATTCATAACGTGATTATTCTTCCACTGAAATCTGGTAAAAAAAATTCCAACCGTGGCCCCACTCTTTCGTAACTACCACTATTTGAGTAACCATGAAAAATTAAAAATACGCTTGACTTTCCTCACAATAAAATACCCTTTACGAGTACTAAATTTGAATCCATTTACAGGAAAATTCTCACTAACTAAAACAAATCAAACCTTAAAAGGAAATTAGAAATCCTTGTTAATGGGCTCCTAGGTAATAATTTTTTCTAAAATAACAAAATAACAGGCTCTAATTAGCCTGGTTGGTACCAGACTCAAACAAAGAAGAATTTTTTTAATCATTAATGTCAATGAAACATTTACTCAAGGGAACCAATTATTAATTTTGTACAAAACAAAAGGATAATTTTTTACAGTACCTCTTAAATAATGGTCCTTGAAATTAATAACTTTCGTAGCATACAGAATCGGTAAGGCCCTTCGTGTACAAATGATACCTTCTGAATTACCATTGTTTAATTGATAGTGGATCTAAAGTAGTACTGCAGTTGGCCTCATCAAGATTCTCCTGATAATGTTTCGCGGGTATTGACTAGCATGTGGTTTTTATTGTCCACTGCCCGGGGGTTCCGCCAAGATAACCCTTATAACTTTCCCAAATAACATAGGTATGCTGATTACGATCGACTTTCGCTACGGACTCGCTATTCCCAGACACCCGGATTTCCAAGTAAGTGTAACGGGAAAATTATGGGGACCGTAGGAAAATATTTCGGCAGTTGGCCCTGGTCAAATTTTGGCAATTGGTCCGGAATGCAAATTCGGCAGTTAATCCGAGATGCGGGATCATATTTCGGCAGTTGGCCCGGGATGATATATTTCGGGAGTTGGCTCGAGGTGCTTTGATAATTGATTCGGAGTATTTCGGAGGTTGGCGGTGGGGTATTTCGGTAGTTGGCCCGGGGTTACCCGTCATCTTGCATGCTGGATCCAGCTAGGATGCTATACCCGATACTGGATCCGCCATTTTGGATGCTGGACCCAACTTCATGGATGATGGACCCTACACTTTTACGTCACCGGTGATTGCTGGATTTTTTTATTGGTATGGCTTTGGGATTCGAACCTGCGATACCTGAAATAGAAGGCTAGCGCGTAACCACTTCAGTTACGGGGACTTTAACAATTTTTTAGTTACAGGTTGAAGAGGTGTAGTTTAAACTTTATTCATTTTGAAAACTGTGCAAAATTGCATTTATTTAAGCACACAACATGTACAGGGTAATCTAAATCGATTGTATCGACAATGGTATCGATGGAATTTATTCAGAGAGTAGAGTTATTAAGAGGTGGAAAAACCGGGCCCTATTCTGCTCCCCTGACAGCCCTGTATGCGATAATCCGTCCAGGTTCACAGTTGCATCCTCTTACACAAAAACGTCATTGCACAAGACACAAACATTCAAACATAGCACTTCGCATGTACACTCGCTACGATTGGAAGAAGAATGACTGGTTAAGGTTATGCGTTAACGTCAGACTAATGACGATAAATCCAATATTTTGTCTGTACTACACCGTTATTTTCGCTGGTCTTAGAAACTAGATTAAGCTGTCGATTAAAGTCCATTCCCCGCTGTTCAAAGTCCAAAGGTTGCCGACCCCTGAAATATGTGTATGTGTTTGTGATTGAATATTGAAGACAGTTTCTTAACCGTTAGATGAACTTATTAATCTAATAGATGGCGGTTAGGTTCCTATCCATTTAAATACAGCTACTGAGACACTGGAGTGATAAAAAATATACCAACCTGAACGCAAACGTGAACCCAAACGTGAACGCAATCTCGAACGCGAACGTGAACGCGAACTCAAACCTGATGATTCAAGTTCAAAGTTCAGCGTTTCAGGGTCCAGCATCCAAGATTATGGTTCCACCATCCAGTATGGTGGATCCAGCATACGAGATGGATGCAGCAACCAAGTTCGCGGGTACAGCATCCTAAATGGGCCCCAGATGACGCGTACCCCCGGGCCAACTACCGAAATAGCTCCGTGCCAACCTCCGAAATACCCCGGGTCAACTACCGAAATATATCACCCTGAACCAACTGCCGAAATATGGCACCCCAAGCCAATTGCCGAAATGTGATCGCGCACTCCTGGCTAACTCCCAAAATATTTTCCCACGGTCACCAGAATTTTCCCAGGTTAAAGTACCGTTATGCTACTTTTATACTTCAGCACTAACACTTCACGTTCTCATGATAAGAAAAACCCAATTAGACTTTAGTTCGACCACGGCCAAAGCCCAAATACTTTTGATTACTCGCAATTAGCTCTACACCGGCTCAAAACCGAATGCCCAAAAAATCTTTCCTTCTATTAATCCCTACCTAACCCTTTTAATTAATTAACACCCCAAAATGGCGCTTTATTCATGAAATCGTCCATTTTTAATGAAGAATTAATCCGATTTATTTCTTCTAGTGAATTAAAAGGGAGCTAGGGTCATAACTCAAAATTCCACGCTAGTTAAAATGTGTTTTTCCCAGAATCTTCAGTTAAATCTTGCAACGAAATTCCCAGTCAGCAGTTTTGGTTATGTAGACCTAATTAGCATATAAAAAACAAGGGCGTTTCACTCGTAATGTAAACAGTGGCTACACCTAATTCTACAATCTTACAATTCTGGAGCACGGAAGAGGCTGGTCAATGTTTGTCTGCGAGATAATGCAACGGGGTTGGAATTTAAGGGGGAATTTAAGCTATTAAATAGGCTTTAAATGTGTATTTTAGTCAGTTTCAAAGACACATCGACGATTTTAATGTCATATTTCCTTTTAAAGGTCGCCAAGCTCGCGTTCGGCTCCCGAGCGTTACGCGTCCTCTATATTCTGTGGAGTTGCGCATGAGAGGATTTTACTTCCGTCCAAAACATATAGTGCATACCGAGCGATAAGAAGTAGCCACTTCAAAAATTGTCTTAGCACAATATTTATTTGGTCCACGTCATCCCTTTACTTAGATTTTGTGTTGGGTTACTTCTCTCCGGAAGTGAATTTTATAACCGGTTTTTCTAACCTGCTATGCTCGCAAAATTGAACACTGAATTATGCTAAACTTTTGAATATATAAACGACAAAATCAGTACGAACTAGATTCCATTTACAGATGTCAGAATGAAATCGAAATGATTACTGTTCTTAATTCAAAACCCGAAAAACATTTTGAGCAGTACGATTAACACTCCCGTGACCCTAATTCGAAAGAAATTTTCTTGCGGTGGTCCCCCAGAAACGAATTTCTCCCAAACAATTCCAGACTAATCCCTACAACCTACTACTTGTTAATTAACGCCTTTGAATGCAGGAAATCTAGATTGTTCCTTAAGGAGCCCACGCTCTGGAATTCGGCTGAATTAGATGTGGACAATGATCTCTGCTATCGTTGCAACTAAAACCCTACTGAGATAGATCTCTTTTAGTACCCACTGTAGCCGAACGAATTCCGCAATTCATTATGAGGTCAACAAGTCGTAGAATTTAATACGCAGCGAAAATGGCCGCTACCTTTATTTGAAAACTCAGAATTTCCTACAAATCTTGCCCATCAAAAGCCTGCGACAATGTGTAAGAATGTGTAAGAATCTCCGAAATTACTACTTTCTAAAAATTCGAAAAAAATAAATCCAAGCTGCCGTTGCACGAAACATGAACTTTATAAGAAAACTTCTCCTTTGGCCCACTTCCTATATCAGATGATTTATTGAAACAATCCTGCTAGTTCTACATGTATTATAACTTGTCCTAAGTGGAGTCAGCGAAAATATTAGCTGGAGATTATGACACACGTCGTTTGAAATGGTACGCCGTACTTTTTATTCGTTGACAAAATTTGCGGACTTTTTTAAATAATAAATCAAGAGCTGCGGACTATTTATTTACCTACCCCCACACGCAACCTCAAGCTATCCATTAACAATAAAAATAATTCACATAAATCTATCAATAAACTCACGTGTGTTGGAGAAATCATGGCATGACCTAGTCTACTTAATTATGAATGTATCCGAAGATCCCTGTTTGTCAACTGACCTCACGTAATAAATTTATTATTCATGAAAAAAGCATATTTATTTTTAGAATTTCCGATAAAATCACGAGGGAGGGTTGTTCTGTAGGTATATAATGCTATTAGCGCAATTTCTTTTCAAAGATATTTTCACAGAAAACGTGGAAAAAAGGGAAATATTAAAATATCTTTCTGCCGTCATGTAATATTCATTCATTAACTGTAATCTTCTTTTTTCCTTTTCACTTGACTCGATTCTTTACTCATCGTCGCGCTTTTTTCCCATTAAGGACTTTCATTTTTGCTTCAAAGATGACGTATTGCCATTCTCATTCATGCTTTCATGTTATAATTCGATTAAATGAATGTAGATAAAGTACTACAGCTATTTATTAGAATCCACAATTTTGCACGCACTTTATGTACGTTAGCAAACCAAAGGGACGTTTGTAGACAGCAACGCAGGTCACAAGTAAATCATAAAAGAACATCATATTATTTGATTCGAAGGACCATGTTTCATAGTCACAAATAGTTCATCCTTCTCTTGGCACTTTTCTTCTAGTTATACGGGCCCAGACACATATATTTCGGACCAAACCGTTGAGTACAATTTAAAGACTCACAATGGAATTTTTCTGAGCGGTAGTCCTCTATTACGCTTAATAAACACAGATTTTTGCCTCGAGGAAAACCGCATGATTTTTATTTATAGACAGATGAAACTACGCATTGTCCATTGGTATTGTTCCGATAGAAAAACTGTTTTGGAACTTTTGCCCGGATTAATTACCGCATTACTCTCGCAAACTTTTTTGTTGCACTCACTCATGCCGAGAACGCATTTGTAACTAAATATCCCTAATTAATATCACTACATTTCAAAATACATTAAGAAACAAAGCGTTATTGAAATTAAACGACGCAGCCAAAGATCAGCTTCATTTGCACCACGGTTTTAAGAATTCCGTTCCACTTGTCAATTAATTTATTGTGAAATGAACCCCCAAAATGTCGCCAAACTATACACTTTCTTTGATATACAGTGGCCTAATGTTCTACCCTTAGGTATATATACGTCTGAGCTCGTATTTTCAACGTTGGTGTTTTGCTAAGTCGACCGTTCGATATAGATTAGATGAAAACAGATTTCAACTTATTGGTGCACGCCGACTCGTTTCCATTCTTATCGTGAAGGCGAGACACGAACGTGATTTATATCTCAAAAAAAGTATAATGTAACCAAAAAAAAAACAAACACAAACTGACTTCGTGACGTTAAAAGATATAAACATAAAATTCAAGCACCTCAGCAGTAAGCTATTTAATGCTCGATCATGAACCGAAGATGGAGCTCCAATTTTACGTTCCTATAGGGCACTAAAATCGGATTAGGTGTTAATGCACGTTTAAATACTTTGTAACGTTGCTTGCAATACGAAGTACTTTATGTCCAAATAACGTAATCCTCGTTCCTTTTCAGATGGTTATAGTAAATTATGCGGGCTTTAACTAAGCAAGGCACGCAAGAGGAAGCTCGAGTATTAAATTGGACTTTTATAATCTGCGATCGATGATTGGGTTGGAAATTATGGCTTAAAGTGCTCAGGATAATTTGTAGATTTAATATTCCTTGCATTTTTATCTACAACTCGTATGCCGTCTGCTTTAATTTTCCAGCGCAGTTATCCAAAGTGAATTGCTTTCCATCGCTATACGCTATTCAAACTTTGACCATTCGAGTTGCTAGCAATTAAGACCGATTTAACGTACAAATATGCATAATGTTACAATTTCATCGCCTCGATTGCACAATTTCCAAAGTACAAAGGCGACACTTATCCCACACCGGATTATGGGTTCCATCAGACATTGTTTTAATTTGTTCCTTGAGCAGTACAGATATTCTAATCTGTTGTTTCATTTCGCACCCTGAATTACAGGATTTAACGTACCCGTATTAATTTAAGGTTAATTTGCAAATCTCTTTGAGCGGCACGCATTTTTAACCGTCATTCCTAATGATCCTAATAACATAAAAATAACCCTGACGAATGAATATGTTACGCGATGCTCTCAAAGCTCAGGCTTTCAAAAGTCCAAAATTATCTTCAAATTATAAAAATCTGCAAGTCTATTTCATTTTGTACTTTTCAGGATAGCAAATTGTATTCTCTTAACTCCAGACCGAAACGGAGGGGCATACAAAATGTACAGCCAAAGGACTGTTAATACGTTCACCACTTTATTTATTGCTGACTACACACTACACTTCTTCTACATAACTTATTAACATCACGAGTTACTGTCCTTACCAAAACGCCACCAAACAAACAACTCCAGTGTACAACAAAACGCATAGCAAACAGCTATACTTCCACCACCAAAAAAGCCTTGATTAACACCTGCCTCTTATGTTTAACAACTCTCCCCTTTCCTCGACTTTCGCCTCTCCTTTTTTAACAAAACACTGCGCGTCTTAGGAAAATCAAACCGCGCCTATGCTATCTTATCTCGAAATTTAATTAGTGTACACAGCACAAACCACTCTTATCGCAACGACCGGAGATAAACTTTTACCAAAAGTATAAAGTTAATCTTTTTAGCGCATACTTTAGATTTATGATAAACTGGCTGTATCTCAGTTACCTTTGAGCATTGAGCGCATGAGCACAGGATCTTTTCTGTTAAAATAAACAAATCTATAACATATTAATATATGTACCATTCCTCATGAAACACGCTGTATATGAGAAGCTTCTTTTCAAAGTGCAATAAGTCCATTTTCAAAATTCTGTGTTTTTTCAGATTGAGACAAGTCAACCCTATTATCAATCATAATAATATAATGCTTCATTTTATAATGCCACCAAAAAAAGACATAGACTAAAGACCGTATAGTGTGGCGGCGCACCATCTTGCTGCCGCCACAGATAATTTCTATTTGGAAACAACCAATGTGATTATTGATATGGTTGAATAGAATATTAAACGACCTATCACAATCATGTATCTCAAGCCCCTACTTCCTATTTCAAAATGTATGGGTTGCCACCCTCACTCTAAGGGTATTAAATTTAGGGATGAAATTTGTACATATTATGATGTAATTTTTAAATATGAAATCAGATCTCAGGTTCAGTCGCACCCAGTTAAGAAATAATGAATTTATTCCTTTCATTTGCATCATATTGTATACAGTAGGTACATGTAGTAATCCCAATCCCAATATTGATCTAAATTAATAATTTGGAAGACTCGGCAGCCTTGATCAATTTCCGAAAATTCCGAATGATTAGAACATCTTCAATTCTTGAACTCGAGAACAAAAATCTAAGATGAACACTCTATCCGGGTCGCACAAAGGATTAGAATAAACACACAATTAAGACGTGAAAGAGTCTTCCAACTTATGGCTACCTTCCTATGGAAGTTGATAAAGTATAACAGTTCAAGGTATTTAACTGAATGTATAGTAAACCGTAGCGATCTACACAGCATCAATACCAGGAAGTTAAAATATCACATATCTAAACATGGGACTTCTAAATATAAGGGATGCTTTGCCTATGTGTCTCCCCATACACTTAATTTAATTTTTGACTGCTAGGAAAAATTAAAGTTTAACTTGCACTTAAAGTCATATTATTACACTTATTATTTTATTACCTTTTTTTGTCTCTCTTTTTTGTTTTGTTATTTACTAAATACAGTCATAATGATATTATAGCTAAGCTGGGGCATTATACTTAATTTACTTTGGCAGAATGGAAGAACGACCACGTCGAATTCTTGCCTTTTGCGTCTTTGTTTTGTATCATTTACACAATAAATATATTATTATTATTATTAAGTTTAAGTTCTTAAACGTGGATTATTATTAAGTGATTGACAATTACTACAATTTTTTCCACAACTCAAGTAATGGAAAATTTAAACAAAATAACTGCACGAAGCTTGTTTGGACAAATTACCCCGTACGCAGACGTTCGGCAAATAAAATAAAAAAATCTCGATGAAAAAATGACGAATTGCCGGTGGCTGTTCAAACGGTGCCAACTTTTAACTTTTAATAATAAGGGAACACTGAAAGCCTCACGGTGCACTAACTGCTTGACTTTTCAACTTGACAAACTTTTTCCATAAAATGGACAAACCGCTTTAAACTTCTCACACAGCATTTGTTAACTTGGTTCTGCACAAAATTATTGTAATAAAGACAAAAACTTATACTAATCAAATCAGGCGGACTACACAAATAATGTAAAGACACGTACCTACACGCTTTCCAACCGTCGCGAACCAGCCAGCCTAGTTTCGTCGATTGCTGGTATTTAATGAAACACCGCTTCCACAATAAAATAATCTCTCAAAATCTTTCAAAAACACCGCCAATCATAATTAGACCTGATAACCCCGGCTTCGAAAGAATTTACAATTTTCTTTTGCTCGTAGTGGCAGAAAACCCACTCCAAAGTGATGTTGATCGGATTTATGGCACATACATGGGCGGTGTAATTAATTTAATCCGGAAAAATGATTCACGGTCATTTCAAATGATGCGATTTGTCGTAAACAACACATTTCTTTGATCCACTGCACACTTTGAGAGCAAAATTCAAATATTAATTTGAAACCGTGAGAAGTTTGCAGATTTCGAAAAAAACTCCTACCTTAAAAAATATCAAAGGTATTTAACTCGAGAGGAGGCGTTTGATAAGCAGAAATAGTATGAAACCGTTTGCTTAAATATGCCAAATTTAACTTAAAAAGACTTGAGGTTCCCTCCTACCAATGTGGTTACATAAGATTCATAAGAATGTGTGAACTTTGACCGTTTACAACAACAGCTAGATTTTGCTATTATTTACTGGATCTTAAATCAAATCTAAAGCAAATTTGAACTAGAAACGTCTTTTCCTTATTGTTATTCTTGGCGATTATATTTCCTTAATTTTGGCGATCGCTTTATATCTGTTCTAAATGAACATTTTTGAGAGGGGGCCGTTACGAATCTGTTCTAAAATGAACAAATGGTAACGAAGACTTTTAAACATGGCAACGGACAGCGTAAAATGTAAAAATTTTGTCATGAAATGAGTTGAGAAATTGTCATGCTTTATTGACGTTTGAAAAAAACAAAATTATTATCCCGCTTCTTAATTTTAAAATTTTTAGACTTCAAAGCTCCGTATCTTGGGATCGATTCCACCAAACAAGATGATTTTTTTTTAAATAAAGGTAAAGTTTAGGTACTTTGATTGACTCTTATCGCGCTAGAAGCAAAAATATTTTTAAAAAATTTCAATGTCGAGGTTTTTCGAGCATCCTGAGGATAACATAATGAAATTTTGATAGAAAAATGGAGCGCAGTACTACTGAACACCACTGGACAACACACTAAAGTTTCAGAAACTCTGCATTTTTTACAAGCTCCAACCCCCATACCGCCTGAGCTATAGAGATACTTCATCAAATCTTGTTAGAAAGGATCTTTTTGGAAAAATGTTCAGGAATATTTTCTAAAACCTTCTCCCCTTCGAAATATTCCCAAACTTTTATTAGACAAATTTATTAGGCACCTTTTCAAAAATTTTCCGCCTTACAAATCATTGAAACTATCCTTGAAATCATCACAAGAGGTCGTTACAGATACAATAATTTTTTTTAATTTCTGAATCTCATTCGAAACCATCGAAATCGTTTTTTAAACATCTTTTACGATATTCTCTAATAACTATTAAAAACCTCTGGCGAAACCTTCTTAAGAAGAATATGACAAGGATTTTTTTGAGGATCATTTTAGGCTTATTTTTACAAATTACATTACAAAAACTTATTGCAAATGTAGAACTGCTAATCAATAAAGACATTTATTATTATTATTAAATGCTTTTAAAAAAGAATGTTCCTTAAAAAATGTACATTCTTTAGTTCTCAGAACCGTAAGTAGTGTGTTTAGAAATACTTTTGGAAATATTCTAAGAAATAGTCCTTCATTATCGTTCAGCTCGTCCTCAAACCTTTACGGAACTTAATAAAAAGAAAAGTTAAATAATTCTGGGTCTTCCAAGAAACCGTTTCTGACAACATATTAATAATTTTCGTAAAAAGAACCCTTTTAAAAATCTTAGATGTATCCCCTACAAATTAACCACAAATCTGTGGGTATATTTTTTAAATCAGAAAGGTCTTTTTGTAATCATGCTAGAAATTTTGAAAAATATTTTTTGGAACCGTAGACATTATGTGCAAAACCTTTTAGGAATCTTCTTGGATAAACATTACGAATTTTCTTAAGAATATTAATGCCCTTTTTTCTCTTGAATTTAGTAGAAATGGTAAAGGAAATATTAGAGGTAAGAAGTTTGTAAATTTTCCTAACCAACTTACTACACACCCTTCAGCATATTTCTGTTCATTAGCGCATTTTTTAAGAATTAAAAAAGGCCCCCCCCCCCCAACGAATTATTTCCTGAAATGCTGTTTTTGAAAGTAAAAAGTGCATAACTTTTACATACGACAACCAATTGGTCTCAGATTTTGCATACGCATGCCTTTAGTGATGCCAAGTTAAACTTTAGAAAATGGGGGGGAGGGGGAAGGTGGGGTAAAAATACTTGTTTTTCTGTTGTGCCATGATGTTCATTTTCCTTTTCCTCTAAAACGCATTATGCGGGTCACTCTGTAATTGGGCACATGCCTGTTAAGGGTCCCAAACAAGTGTGTGGGTACCAATACGATGTATATAAACCAAGATACATCGTTGCTACATCGTGTAGCTATCGCGTCACTTTGAAGGCCCTTAGTCTTTATCTAATTAAACCCGTCCAAAAATGACGGAGTACTACTCAAGGCAACCATTAATTAATTTTCAATTATTAAAGCTCCATTTATTTTGAAAAACCCACATAATTCGAAAAACCGCACCCTCAGCGACTTTTAGGCGTACTTGTTATCTGTACGCAACGTAAGAAATTTAATATTTGACTCTCGTTAAAACGGATGTAACTGCATACAAAAGACAGACTCCCTGACGTGATCCAGTTTAATTAAACACGATCAATATTTGTCGGAAAGAACACGCTAGAACCTTGACATTTTCTTAAAAATTCTATTTTACTTATTTCTGCGAGAAAAATCGAACAAATTTAAATCCACCGCCCCTTACAGTACCCCCTTTTGTTTTTTGAGACGAAGAAAACCTGATAAGAAAATTCTAAAAACTCCTAAAAGAAATGTAACACCTTTTAAATCTACTAAAAAGTAAAAACATAAAATAAATGTCAAAAACTCCTAAAAAACTAACCTATCCAATCTAAAAACCCTAAACCTAATCAAAAAACAATTTATATACATTTCACTTCACTTTTCCACTTCATTATTCATTTCGTACTGTCATATTTTCTTCTTTTTTATTCCTTTTTTTCCAGTTGATAAGATTCCATCTTTTCTCCTCAACTAAACTAAACGTGGAGAAGCTAAACTAAAAACCGTTCTCTTACGAAATTTTGTTTCCTGTCTTTGCAAAGGCCAATACAGAAAAACGATTTAAAGATAAAATTGACGATATTGTTTTGTGTAAAAAACTTTTATGCTGTGGTAATCATTGGTATTCGTGCTATCCTTTTTATACTCCGCGATATGATCTTGGCACGTAACGTCAAAATTCGTATTGTCACATTTTAGAATAAAATTGATGCCTAAACAATAATTTTATTCATGAAGTCCGAATATTTTTTAATAGGAAATATAAGGCGGCGGATACTCTTAGTGAATAGCACCGTTCCAAACGAAGCCGAATTGAGTTAAAAAGGCGATACGTTTTAAAAGCTCTAAGGTACTTATACGTTTTGAAAAAATCTATAAAATTTACATTAAGTTAGATACATGAGCAGCTTCAATTTCCGTTCTGTGACGTTTATACACTTTGAATATAAAACAGTGTTACTTATAATCGAATCAAAGCCTGGGAAAAGTGAAATTCTATACTCTTTGCAATAGATATGTGCTTTGAAATAGCTCTTGTTCACATTAACAAAATATTTCGCTAAGTATAATCAGTTACAAAACCATTATTTGTAGAATCTCACCCCTGCTACTGTGCTCCACAATTTATATCACATGGATTACACAATGTGGGTTATTATAAACGCATTATCCTCTCTCTGTAGCATTAAGATAAGCCTCCCTAAAATATGTTTGCGGCTGACTGAGCGTATTTGTATGTTTTAGGTTACTGTGTGCTCGCCTTCCTAAAGCTGTGCTTCCTGGGGATCCTTCGTTACGAGATCCGTGAAATGATACAAAAAATTCGTATCCTTCGCGCGGAACTGGAACTGCCGAATGTAAATGGTGCCGTTCCCGGTACGCTTCGAGCTGAAAGTGCCGAAAGCGAACGCGAATCTCTTCTGGTGAGGCCCGAAAGTGCGGCACTGCTCTCGTCGCCACCGAATCCGTCGAAGAATCCGAACGGCAATAATAATTACGAGATGAGGGAGTACAGACGAAGCAGTCGCGACAATATATGACTAAAATATCGCCTGGAGGGTCTTTTTAGTCGCGGTAGATGGAACCGCGAGAAGAAAGGTCCTCTGGCCACGCCTCTGGAGGAAATATTTACGAAGCCAACACGTGCCCGACCAAGGGACGAAACATGTTGAGACTGATCGAGTGACAAGGTAAAACTCGAAAGTCGTAGTCACCGTTCCGCTCCATTTTAGATTCCTACATAGGGAAACTCAAATTTTGAGTGTCACCAAAACGTTCATCATAAACCAAAGCTTTTTTAGGAGCGCTTAGAGCGCTTTAAAATTTACTACCTACTATAGACCACCACGGTATATAAAATAATGATTATATTAAAATAACAATGTATGTAGCTGCGTGAAATGATAACGAATAAATTCAGTAAGATAAAATTGCTTAAATTTCGTAATTGAATTGTAAAATGTTACATAAATTTAAATAATTAAATGTGAAAACCTCCGCAGCTTCAGAGGCGAACGGACGACTGTTGAATAGTGATTGATTTAGTATAGTTTCGGGAAATGACGATTAATGTTTGCATAAAATGAGCTTAATTTTGATAGTGCCTCGTCATATACAGTTACCTAAACGAAGCTGATAATGGACTTACCTAATATTTATACCTAAAATGTAGCGAACGTAGTATTATACAATATTCGATTTGTGTAGAGAATTCCAAAATATTAAATTGCTTTTAAATATGAAAGAATTTAATTGAGAATCTAGTGTGATATGAGATGACGTGCATAGGAACTTACATAATATGTGCGAAGCCTTTGTGTACATATTATATTTAATTTTTCATGAATGCGTACGAGTGCAGCCATTCAATTATTCTCATTTCCAAAGAGTTTCCATTGATTCGGTTTAAATAGACATCTCAAAACGTTGCGGTAAAACCGAAAGACTGTGCATGCTTCAGAAATTTAAGCACGTAGTGCAAACGCACTTAGGCTTAATCCTTTAGGATGGATAAGTGACTTTTAATTTTAGGCTTCCAAAAATTTGCATCGAGTGATATTGCAAAAGTAACAGACATGGTTGGCAACACTTATTTTATAAATTACGACAAAATCAAAAAACTCCATAGATATAAATGACAGTATAATGACCAATTCAACCTATTTTTACGCTTCCTCATTTTTTACGCGAACTTTATGCGATAGAATTTATGTAAAGTTATTGTTAAAAAGCTATGTCATGTTATGCCTGTGAATAGAGAGAATATACAGTGCGTTTCCTGATCCGTTGCCACGGTAAATGATTATTTTAATTTCACTAATAGGTGGTGTACCAATAGTGAAACGCTCTGTACATTGTAACTATATTTCCAATAAAATATTGTTAGAAAAAGACACTTTGTTCTCTTACCTTTAACTCGTCGCCTTTCAGCTTGATGCAGCAGTCGACAATGGATCCTCCGATGACGACCTATAAAAAAAAATAAAGGTTGGTAACGGTAAGCCTTTATATGACAAATTTAAGAAAGAGTTTCTTGAGGTTTTGTACACGTTGCATTGTATTAGGATAGACATATAGGTGAGAAACAATAATGGACGAAGTGTAGAACCTTGTGGAGGGTCCTGACATCACCGTACCGTAACATAGAGCTTTTTCAAAGGTTAGGCAAAGGGTCCAGAAATCGGCGAATTGTATGCATCCTTTGCAAAAATGCACCACTAACGAGATATCGCGTTAGAAAGATTTTTCTATGTCCATAACTTTCCTATACGGCCAGTTATAATTATCGAGACTTGTGGATTCAACAGGCCTTCTGTAAATAAATAAAGCATTGTCTCTTTGTTTTCATGTTTAAACCGCTGTACAAGGCTTTTTTCGCATTGATACTAGGTACCTAAACATCGAGAGTGACACAACATAAATAAACAAGTTGTAAGTGAGCATATGCATGATTAAAGCGCATTTTTGGTAATACTGGTCAGTATTTTATTAGCGATAAGTTTAAAATTATCGATCTCACGAGTAATTTTGGCTACGTTAAATAATTAATTTTATTTAATTTCATTTGAGGGTACGTTTTTATTTTGTAAAACAAATCACAAAGTAAATAATTAAGTTTTTATACTGGTAGCGCTTTCTAACGGTAAAATTATAGCACCTCCGAAAACCATATAGAAATTATTTTCTTAAATTATCGATCTCACAAGTGATCTAACTCAAAATATACCAGAGCCTGCACATCTACACTATAGCAGAAAGCTTTTAGTGAAAATTTGAAGTCTCTAGCTACTGTAGTTGCTGAGATCTCACCCGGACAGCCGGCCGGCCAGCCATAACGAATATAATAGCGTATTTTTTTAAAAAATGCGCTAAAAACAAATAAACATCATCAGTTCTCACATGACGCAGACAGATAAAAGTATCACATGCAGTTATGGGTTTGGAATTGTAAATTTTTTATACATCGCTGCTAAGTAGTGGTCATCGTATTGATTGTTTGATAATTTGTCATCATAAATAGCGTAGGTATCTTTATTTCCCATTCACTAGGGCAATGACAATTAAAACTCGCAATTTTTAAAAAAATCTTGACAAGAGGTCGACCTAAAGCTCTCGGTATAGTTACTCTTTTTTGTATTACAAAAGCTCAGTAGGTGTCAGGATCATTATAAACAGAGAAGCACTTATCTAGCTGTAAGGTAATTAAGCGACTTTTAATTTTAATGGATAGCAGTCTTTGGAGAGTGTGTTTGTCAAGCAGATTTTTTTTCGATTATGTGTCAATAGTGCAATAATAAAAGAGCTGTTGACCTTGGTAATTAGGTTCAAGACGGGTAGTCTTTTACCTGGTCACAATATTTTTGGCGACCGTGACAGGACAATCTTTGATGGTGTTTCGCGAACTAACTGTGGGAGAAGAAGGAGTGCTATTGAGTTTATATACGCGGGTAGTATATCGATTGTTTCTGTTTTTTGATTGTGATAGACGAATACCCTGAAAAAGAAACACGGAATTTTACGAGCAAGTTTTGCCAGATTTGTAAAAGATCTGGAAAACCAGTTGAACGCAGACAAGGGAGATCTCCAAAAGGTAAAAGTAGTTTGGGAGATGTTGCAACAAAAGGGGGAAGCGTTGAAGACAGCTGACAATGACAGTCTTGTCCTGCAGGATATTGCAATTACAGAAGTGAATCTGCTGACTGAAATGGACACATCGTCGAGTATCGTAAGCTGTTCACCTAGGAAGTCGATGTGTGAAGGCGTTCGACAGAATATAGAAGTAAGGTCACTAGATGCATTTAGTGAAGGAGAAAAGGAGTCCCGATTGTTTCAAAGTGAAACAAATGCCATTGGAAGACAAACGTAAGACATTGATCGACAAGGGCGCTTGTTGTGGTTGGACTCATCTTCGGGCAATATGTACCGTTTCGTCAGAGCGTAAGGTTGAGACGCCTACGAGAAATCAAGGAACACGTTAAGATTAATAACCAGCCCTGTGATGTATCAGTAACATTAAACTTAACGTGCAGGTTATCTGTCAAAAACATCATCAATAACGCAAAATAACGTTTTTTGGAAGATAACTTGCACGTTAAGTTTGACGTTTCTGATACAGGGCTGAATGATAAAGGTAAATCAATATTAACGCACGAGTGTTTTTTGCAAACGGTCTACGTGAACTTGATGAATGGAACAAAGTGCGTGCGCTGATTGATAGTGGGTCTCAGAGATGAGTACAGTACAGAGACTCTGTTGCAGTCCGAAAAGGATCGAAAAGTTTGTTTATTCGCGTTTTGGAGGTATGAACTCAGCAGAACAATGCCATAATTGTTACGAATTGGTGCTGTGTGGTAACGACGATTTTTGTGCTGTAGAAATTCTGGACCAACCAACGATTTGCTGCGAGATTGACCCCGTTATGTCCGGTCCCTGGACGTGTGAGTTAGAGTAATTGGATATTATTTGTTTGACCGACCATTGAATTATTGTTGGGGTCGGATATCGTCGGACATTTATATACAGGTCGACGATCTCATTTCCATTGTGAGAGATTTCTTTTATTTTTTTCAGTGTTGGGACAAAGTTCGGGTTTGCGCCCCTCCCTTTACCAAATCCTGGGACCGCCACTGCCCTGGGTGGAGGGACATCCTTTCTTTCCCACTAATTATGCTATTGCGATGAAGAGGATGGAGTCGACTACAAAGAAATGAAAGGGCGGCCTTATAAGTATTTACGATCACATATTTCGAGAATGGAAACAACAAGGAATTGTGGAAGAAGTTCCGACTAAAGAATGTCACTTTCCGGGGCACTTCCTGCCACATAGGTCTGTTATTTAAGAGGAAGGTTTAACGACAAAGGTTAGGCCTGTATTTAATGCATTACCCAGAGAACGGAATAAACCGTCATTGTCTCTTCTGCGGAAAGGTTTGAACAGTCCATATTATTGAGACTTCGCCAGCAAAAGATTGGAGTTACGGCTGACATACGAAAGGAATTTTTGATTATAGGATGTTTTTACAATTCTTGTGGTACCAGCAGCGGAGTTTAGACACCATCGTGTGGTTTTTAGTGTCTGATGTCTATCATTTCGTCGGTATACGGTCCATCCAAAACTTTTTGTAATTTCGGGAATAGTCCGCGCCTCTTCTGAGGACGACACAAACAAACCAGGTTCCCGGGTTGATAACCACTCGCTTGGGCCTTCACTTCGCACTGCTCTTTGATTCTATCACTAGGTAACTGCATATTATCCAGAATGGATGGCGCCCAATTTCTGTCGCAGATTCTCCACGTACTCGTTCCCCACAGTTTCTTCCTCGTCTTCTTCTCAGTGAATAGAAACTTCTTCATGGCCTACTCAAAGTACTTGTCCGTTGCTGCTCTAATAATCTTTTCATTATTTCTTCTAGATTCTTGTTCTTTTTTGTGATGTGCACGTTTTCTTTGCAGCATAATATTCCATTTTCTCATATATCGTGCAAGTTTCAAAGCGTTTCCACTTCGCGAACACCGTCTATGAACGTCTGCACCACCATTTGCTCTATAAAGCTTTCTAGAGGCGTAGGATACGCCAATCCGATCATCGGGCTATATCAGCTTCGAATTCTTGGAAAGCTTCGCTCAATTTTTGCGTTTGATTTTTAAATTGGGCGTAATACACCTGCCACAAATGTTTATCTACGTATCGAGTTTCCAACCGTGATACAATTTGCGCGAAGTCTTATTACTGGTGTTCTGAATCGTACGCCAAACATCCAACGCATCTCCACGTAACGCAAATATCAGCAAAGTTGTCTTCTCATAACCTCACTTTACAGCCACAACACAGTTGACCGCCACATCTACATCCACATCGACTCACAAAAAATAACTTATCTTACCACCATTCATCTATATTTTAATATTTTAACTTTGACGCTAGGGCCAGATGATGACAATAAATGTCGAAATCGATTGCCAAAAAAGAAAAAATTTATTATAATAGGTAATCCACTATAAATCCTTCACCCTTGTCTTCTCTTCCCTGTCCACTTCTTCGTATTTGCGGCGACGTCAATCTGTCTCAAGTAGGTGGACCACGGTGATTTTCCATCGAATATCGGTGGCTTAACTCGAAATTTCGCAGTACCAAATATACTCTCACACATTTCGGCGGCTTGTTTGCGGGACGATTGTGGAACATCAAGCAGATCTTGTGTTATCACAGATGACACGTCACTCTTTTCGCGTTCTTCGGTTAATACCTACATAATTCGTTTTCATAGTTTATCGATTTATTTCATTTTCTACCATATGAATCCAATCCTCGTTTTTATCTTGGACACTCTGTATCTTATTTTGGACACACTGTATCTCATCTTGAAACAGACCTCTTATTTCTTGTTAGCTTACTTCCATTTTCGCTTCCATGGCTTGTTGACCAGCTTCGGTTTTAGCTTGTTAACCGGCCTTCATTTCTTGCATTAATTGCAGAAGTCGATCCATCTTTCTGGTCACCACTAGCATAAACTTTCACTAATTGTTCACTAACACACTACCCCACACCTGACACCAGTGTAACGTAAATTTAATTACGTCGTTTATTTACAAAAACGATAAATGTATAACAGCCTTGAAATGAATCGATTTACAACAGTAAGATAATATTTATCACTCACAAATACACAATTTATAACAGCGCGAATCATTTGTTACTTCGGCGTCATAATTGGAACTAACTTGAATCATAATTCGATTTGCTTATATAACAGAACCTCTCTCGATAGTTGTCGAACGCTTCCGGACACTTCCGAACCTTTCTAGAATGTTCTAGAACAAACACATCGTATTTATCTTCAATTAATTAATTTACTTCATCGCCGATGACTAATCCTCCATGACGCCTCGATGTCTGTTGAAGTTTCTGGAATGTTCTCTACAGTACTGGTTCTTCATTCAAAGTTAGCTGCCTTTAAGCATTTTTGACAAGTAGATAATCGTTTACATTACTTAAAATCACCGGCGGTGACTTAGCGACTTTATAAGTCGCGTCGTTTAGTATAAAAACAGTCACAGGTAGCCGCCCAGTGCAAAACGTATGTCTTTTATTTCGCATAGGCTAGATAGAGATGCAAATATAAAGCATAATTTGTGTAGAAGTCACAGGCCACAATTTTTGCAGTGGACGGCTACCTGCGATGATTGACGTGGCTGGTTTTTTTTTATAGAAGAGGTGTTTTATTCATTTGCTGCTTGTTAGGGCTCTCATCAAACTTCGGCAAGGTAAGGGGTATAAGAACATTTTTTATTACTGAGCAAGCCGTGGGTAAAATAAGAATTAATTGTCTTACTAAAATTTTTGCCAGTGCCGTAGAGGTTCAATATTATTTTCGACCCCTCCAAATGAAACTAAGTGGTTATTTATAGTGTCATCATCACCAATGAAGTGTTTGGATATAAAAACACCTACAAGATTCATAATTTATTAAATATACAATAAACGCTACTGCATTCGATAATAAATATTATATGTTCCAATTCCCCAGAATGTGATGCAGTACTTTACTTATATATCTATCTAATGCTCCAATGAAACAAAACGCCCCTTAAGCATTAAATTCTACACCAAATCATTGAATAATTCTAGATGGGCTGAATTGCACTCGCTAAGTACTCCAACAAAAACCCAAATTTTTTCCAACACAGAAAATTAAAAAGCTTTTTAACCTGGTAATTTACGAGTAATTTGCAATACATACTAAAAAATGAGGATTAGTTAGCACATGTATACTTTATTAAATGGCACACGCACACACCAAGTAAATTATGTAAGAGTCATTCCGCAATCGAATCAGTATGCTCTTTCAAATGGATATGCAAGTGCAAAGCCATGTAATATGGGCTTATTTCAGTTTAGTAGCGTCTGCCAGATTAGGGAGGATCTAAAAACAATGGTCACGTAAATTAAGCATAAAATTTAACAGACCACAACAATAATGTATATAAGAACAGCTTTGGAATAAATCTTTTATAAATTCATTGAAATGAAATACAAACCGGCGGATTGTCAGTAGTCGAGCTGCCTTCAAATTTTCCAGACCCTTGAATATTTCCATTTGAATCACCTTTTAACCCACATAACTTTACAGCAATTTCGGAGGCCACCCTGGCGTTATTTTTAATAAACGCAATGTCTGAGAAAAACAGTTAGGGAAGAATATTAACAGCATTGACTTCGTTATAATGAAAAAGGATACTGGTCTTCAGCGAGGAACCTTTGGTTAATGCGGAAATCTGCGATAGCAAGTAGGGGGTGATTTCTTTACCGGATATTCCCAAAGTCTTTGCGCTTAACATGGCGCGATCAATTATTTCGTTCATTTCCGCCGCACTCATTTCGAACTCTTTTTCAACGGGCACGGCGAATAACAATCCCGATGTTAATCCCATTTCGAAATGGCATTTAATAATGTTTGCAGCCTGAGCTGCATCAGTCACATAATATGGAGCTTGGCAGCCACTCGTTCGGCAATAAAATGCTGGAAACTCTCTATTACTTCCAACAGTTGCCACGAATACTCCTTGAGTTTCCTACAATAAAAAAGAAACGGAATCAATGGCTGCCCTGACCTCAAACTTATCGCGGCACTTACAAGATATTCCAACGTCTTGGGAATGTCTAGAATTGATTTCACTCCACTTGAAATCACTGCAACTGGACTTTTTCCAAGCTCAATTAAATCGGCCGAAATATCAAACGTTTTCTCGGCTTCCCGGTGAACTCCACCTAAACCTACAATGGGAAAGTAATCACCTCCCATGTCGGCATTATCATTATATTATTGAAATAACAGAATAACAACTTATAAAATATTCATGAGCCGTTAATAAAAATTGGGGTTGAACAGAATTTCAATCTGTGCACTTTCATGTAAAACATGATCCATCAACGTGTAAATTTGGGGAGACCGCGCATTTGAATATTGGTAATAACTCTTCCTCGATATTAGGAAAAAATTGATTACCCACCTAGCTACCAAAACAACGTTTTTAACCCTCGTACGTTCGCTTTGGGCTTGGCATTCGTCCAAAGTTTCGTAACGACTTCATTCTACTAAAAAGAAATGTGGCGTCAGTATCTTAATACTGATTTAACCAATCATATTTCTCCGTCAATTTTTATTTTCAGTGCAAGGGACTGCGGGAAAAATACAATTAAATTAAAACCTCGCTTCGCTCATTTAAATTGTAATCCCAATTCTTTTTCTTTCGATCCGATACGGGTCTCACGCTACAGGCATTTGTTACCCGGTAATTTGGAAAAGTGGAACGTCTCTCTAATACAAATTACGAATTAGTTACCTCCGGTTGCAAACACCTGGATACCAGCTTGTTTTGCGACAATTAAAGTTGCAGCCACAGTGGTTCCTCCATTTAGCTTGTTGGCTATTACATAACCAAAATCTCTTCGGGATGTCTTTATGGCACTCGCTTTGCTTGTATCGGCTAAGTCTTCCAATTCAGTGGAAGTTAGTCCGACTTTGATACGACCCCTCAAAATCGCTATTGTTGCTGGTATTGCGCCCTGAAAACAATAACAAGAATTGAGTGCCGAGTATAGCGTTCGATTAACATTCAAATCATTATTTAGGTGTATATTCCGGACGTTTTATTCAATTTTCTTTAAGCGTAAATGTGGTCGTTAAATTTGAGAATGAATACAATTTCTACCATGATATTTGAATTTGAAGTAAATGTAAAATTTTTGCTTAATTTTCTTTAAATAATCGCGTAGTATTTTGATTTTATTTTATTGTTCATTTAGAAAGTTTAAGGACAGTTGGAAATAATGTTTTGTTAAACTTATCTTATTTAAATCCGGTCGTTGCGATAAGAAATTTGTTATCGCTGCGTAAGCTAATTTGTTTGAAGAAAATCGGCTTTCGCCAATAAGAAAATAGGTGTTGTTGCAAATCTTGCCACTTTTTTTATACTGGTACTGGCACGTAAAAAAGCGAAAGATGGCACATCTCTACTATTCATATTCTATTAATTGCACTTACTAGTGCGTCACGGAGCTAGTTGACTCCTCCTGCAAACTCTAAATTGGTCATCTGCGCATAGTCCGCTCTCGCCTTCTTATGTGCCGGTACCAGTATAATAAATTTAGTTTTAGGCTCTACGAAATTTTATTTAATACGTCGTTGAAAGTGAATGTTTAAATCTAGTTAAGCGGAAGGATGTATTACGTTTACATACAAAGTTACGCCGGACTTTTGCGTCTATAATGCGCTTATCTTTTATATGCGGCCTTTCCCAGTACCAGTTAAAAGGAATTTTTTCCACCATCAAAGAGCCAATTTTACATCTGTCAATTACAGTGTCGTCTAAATCGAAACTTAAGTGCAAGTAAAGGAGTGAAGTTCATCCGTTGGTGTGTTTGTTTGTGGAAAATCGCAGTTATGACCGAAAATTCTAGGTAAACACGTTAAGACAATTAAGATTTCTTTAATTAATTTGTTCAATGGATGTGGTGAATTGGAAGGAATCGACGGGACCAATTCAATGTTATAACTGCAGACGAATGGGTCACAAAGCTAGTCGGTGTCGCTACGAAAAGAGTGTACCATTTGTAAACGTTTTGGGCACTTGGTAAAAGATTGCAGCCGCGATTTTAAAGCAGCAGATGCAGATCACTATTCTACCACAATGCACGTGGAAATTTGCAAAGCGACTATTACCTTGACTGTTGAGCAATCGAATGCTTATGTTGACTCCGGATGTGACTAAAATTAAAGGGAAGTCAGTTTTTCGCTAGCCTTGATCTGGTTAGCGCAAGGTACCGGTTCCCTATTTCTAAAACCGCGATTACGATTACGACCCCTGACGGTCACGCATGCCGTTTGGTCTTGCGAACGCACCGTCAGTCTTTCAACGAATACCTTAGAGGGGCTACGGAAGGGTAATCCCACCTTCTGGTTATCCAAATTTCAATTTTTGATGCCCGAACTGCCACGAAATAGGGATACGTCTCATTCGGTGAGGTAGAAATAAGAATGCAACAGTCGAAAGGCCCCCAGCGTCTAAAAGTGTAAGACAATTCCTTGATCTAACGAGCTATTTTCGTAAATTCGTGTAAGGATTTTCTCTTATCAATAAATGGAAAAATTTACATGGACGGAACAATATTGTCGTTCAATAGGTCGTTCAAAGATACATGTGGGACAATACGCTGGTAGGCAGGAGAACGGTCGCGTCAAGCGGGTCAAGCGGGAGAAGGCGCCGAATAAAATTTCTAATGCACTCAATTATAAAAGACCAGTAAGTACGCTTTTGTCCTTTTATATTGATTGTATACGAGTGTCGGAGGGGGCGAACCCAATCAACAGTATGAACAACCGAGAGCAAGTCATGAAAATATCAACGATAGAAACCACAAAACAGCCCTGCGCAGGGGGAACTCCAGCGGCTAGGAATGATTATGAAAATGTTCATCAAAGTCGTACAAGAACATCGGCGAATAGAACAAATCAGAAAGAGACAAGAAAAAACCCAAAAGGAATTGAATAGGTGGAGAGAAGGTCAGCATAAAACAAGAAACTGCTCAAGAAACGCAAAACGGGGTGAACAGGTGGAAATCAAAATAGGTCACAAGAATAAAAAAGAAATGATACTAGGATTTAGAGCGGATCAAATTCAATTGATAGGGACAATCGAGGCCGACCAGAACCAGGTGGAATAAGAAATTTCCCGAAAAGAAAACTGTAACAGTGGATCCGAAGATGAAGAGAAGGGAACAATGGGGGGCGACCCATTAATTTTAAGAGTTTGGAGGGAAAAAATTCAAAAGTAGTATACGCTTACAGGCAACAACCTCTGCCTGGTCCAACCAAATCTAATAACACTAGATTAAAAGTAATTGTTACATTGTTGATGGAGTCAAATTTAATTATCTGGCCAGTTATACTTTTTCTAGTTTAATTGTCACATTATAGAACGGCATATGTCTATTTTAAACCGTTTACGCATTATATGCATTGATTTAAACGCTAGACATATGCCGTCGCGAAATGTTTAGTAAAGGTGGTAGAAACTTTGCGAACACCCTGTATTCTGGACGATTATAATATTTCAATCACTGTGTACCTAAATTAAATTTTACTATGCGGTATGCGCATGATTGACTTATTTGTGCATCGACTCCGTTGTTGGTTTGTGCTTAGATCATATGATCTAAGGGTTTGTGCATCGACTTAACCTCATAATTCCACGTTTCAGCATACCTTTCCTACAAAGCTATTTTACCTTTTCTCGAACTATTCCCTCAACTTCCCGTGCGCAATGTAAGTTGTCGGGAAATGGCATTCCATGGGTTATAATTGTCGATTCCAAAGCAACGACGGGTTGGTTGTTTTTCAAGGCATCCTTTACTTCTTCATTGATTATAACGTGACTTGATATTTTGCGTTTTGCGGAATGTCTTTGTAAATTAAAGTTTCTGTTAATTAAGGTACGCCACATTATTGTCAACACTTAAAAACGGACAGTAACACAGAGAGCAAGACAAGACACAGATGTTGAGAATAAACTACCTACTACTATATGCCTATAGTGGACGTGTAAATTAAGCTATTCATTATGCTATCAGTAAAATGTAAACTTGAACCAGAAATAAATATACAGTTTGTGCGTGACTCACTCCAATTTCCTCAATTCAATTATATCTCCATTACTGCTTATCTCAAAACATGTATTATTGTCATTGCGCAAAATCCCACGCAGCTTTTTTTGCAGTACCTACGCTTTTAAAAAGCCTTCATGGGATGAATTTTATACGATTTTAGTGCTAACCAACACAGAATCGTATCGTACAAATTTTGGTGTTGACGCACTACCAAAGAATTAATCAGAAACGTGTGGAGGTACATGACCGGATTTACCATGGGGCGATGTGGACCCAGGCCCATAGCGGCAAATTTTTAGGGGCGGCAAAAAACCAAATTCGGGAAATAATTCTGCAGTACTATCGTGGAAAAATAACATAACCTCTTAAGAGATTGAAGTTGGAATGTTACGCACACTCTTACAAACTTAAAAGTAATCATGAAATAAGCTCACATTTCGACGAAATTATGTGAACTTTGTATTCAGATTGTGGAAAATTTAGGGCTTCTCCCGCAATTTTTTTTTGTTTAAATCGCCCTCTAGTCCATTTTTATCAATTTCATGGTCGTACCTGGGGGACTTAATAACGTCACGTAACCGTTAGATTCTTTGAATTCTCTGAAACACGATTCAGTGGTTACACGTAAACTTGGAATACCACTTCTGAATTTCACATTGTAAATATTACGTAATAACGTATATTCTTAATTAAAAGTAAAATTAGATATAGCCCCATGATCACTTCCTGTTATAATGATGCGGAAATATTAATAAAAAAAAAACGAGTAAATTTCTCTAAACGTAAACAGTTATTTGTTTGTAATTCAGACAGATATGATACCGTACTTTGTTTCAATATAACACTTTATAAATCTCATAATTAATCTAATAGTTATTTATGCAATGAGTGTATAAATGAGCAGTGGCGTCGCTAGAGTACGATGCGCCGGGTAGCAAAACAATTAATGCGCCTTTCTCCAAAAATAAAAAATAAAGATTTTAGCAATTTATTTTAGTATTGTTACAGTAATGTATAGGTACACTAAATACACATTAACACAATAACAATACAAAAAAAGAACTTACTATTTTTCCTTGAACCACAAATTAACTAATGTAATATTTGAGAAAAAAGAACGGCAAAAAAGAAGCCAATATAATGAATTGCAAAATACACAATGAACTTAACTCGCATACACATGCAGGTGCAGGGCAATAATGATAACGTTCAATGCTTCGCATCGCATCCTTGCACGTGCACCTCGCATGACTTCATTTAGATTTAGTTGAAATGTGATATTGTCAAGATTCGAGATACAATAGGCCTTTATGTTAAATAAAGGTCTTTCTTTTATACATAAGCTTACAGGTTTACTGTATCACAGTTAGATAATTAAATTTAAATCTTGTAAGATTATTTTTGTTGAATTTTTGCTACTCTGATTAATCCCAACCGCGATGTAAATGTAAATAATATAATAAATAAACCAATAAACGATACTAACCGCGCCGCGGCGCCTTTCGGTACTTGGCGCCGGGTAGCAATTGCAACCCCTACTACCCCGATAGCTACGCCACTGTAAATGAGGCGTTTTATTGGTGAGTGAGATGTTTAGTCCACGAGCGCAGCGAGTGGACTAAATTCGAACGAACCAATAATCGCCGATTTATACATGAATTGCATACAACGTTTTTTCGTCGACTTCACTGGGGTAGGTAATTTTAAATTCAACTACAAGAAATTACAAACGAAATTATGAGCTCCGACGATTTTTCACTAAATTACAGCTATTGTCGTTGCTATAGTAATGTGTTGTTTTATGCTGTACCGTCAGTACTCGTAATCACAGTGGAAGATTATGTTGCTTGCTCTGCTGCGGAGGCGATTTTAACATTATATCCACTCAAATCAAAAGAAACTTATTGGAACGGTTTCGATCAGTTCGGCAATTGATGGAATACAATGAATTTGTAAGGAGATATTTCCGAAAATGTCACGTTGACATTTTACCTTGAAAAGGTATGTGAAATTAGAATGTAATTAATTCTTTTGCAACTGTACTAAAGTACGTGTATTAACAGTGAAAGATATGGAAATGTTCATCCCTGTCGTCGACGTACTCAATGTTGAAGGTAAAGTAACTGAATACCTTAACAATACCTTATCCGAGGTGCTACACATACATCCATCAGGATATGCTTTGCTGAGATCGTTTGGCGACCATACTGGCTGCTGATCTCACTACATTAAAACCGACATTAAAATGGTTAGGTGGATGGAAGTTCTCAGCTGTTGCCGAAAGTGAATTGTTATATATTGTCATTTCCCTTTAATAAAATGGTTATGTGTAAGTGGTTGCTAACGATTAATGGTTGCTAACGTATAAATGGTTGGTTGCTAACCATTAATGGTTGCTAACGATTAATAAGCTTCATCATTGTACTCGTCACTAAGGAGTAATTTATATTGTTATCGAGAGGTCGACGAAAAATAGTACATTATATATCAAGGTAGAGAAGTCCACTATTAATAGATATATACTTCTCTACCGTGGTATATATACTATTTTTTTCACTACTAGCACTTGAAATCCTCTAAATTAACATATTATATTGATAAGAGAGTTAACGGTTGGACAGAATTGTTTGTTTTTTAATTTAACATGTCAATCAAGTACGTGGAAGTACAAGTCAAACAGGCCGTATTTTGTTCTGTCATTGAGATTTTTCAAAGAGTAATTTCGTTCGAATTTTTTCAAATGTGATAATTTTAGGTATGTAATTTCTCTGGAAATTGCGAATGGTGGCAATTATTCGTTTTAGAGAACTTGTCTAAACGTTCATTGAGCGAAATTTCGGGTTGGGTTTTCTAAAAGTGACAGCGTGACAGTTCTCATTATTGACTACTAGTTAATAATAAAAAATTATTAACCACTTTGAACAAATGCCGAGAAAACCTACTTTACAAGTGGAAAAAAGGTTAATAATCATGTCATCAGACGCTAGTAGTGAAAAAAATTGATTGTTACTTTAGAGAGCCCATTACTGTTTAAATTTCTGGGTGGAAAAGTTCAATTCTTGTCTATAAGACATGGAAACATTGGGATGCGCTTGCGACCCATGAGAAGAGCAAGGGATGGCAATTTATGGCATCATAATGTTGCATATCGGAGACGTCGTAGCACTACCTGAAGAGGATACTGCCATACTTTGTTATTTTCGCGTGCCCGTAAAGCGAATGGGCCACTGAATTGGCGACGAAACCTCCTGCTACTGCAGCCAATCTACAGCCACCGAACTGTTTTAAGTTGAAGAAATCCACTGGCACTTGCTAATATTGTAGCGATCATATGCCAAAAACAATGTCCGGTAATTAAATGTAATTTGTCACATTTTAGAAATAGATAGTGCTATTTTTTAGGGCTATCGTATTGGAACACTGTGTTTAGTGACTACCTGATTGGATCTGGAGAATAAATCTTTCGTTATTGACATCTGCACAGATTATAATACTAATATTGTAACCCAGTCTAAATCTGTAATCACAAAAGATCGCTGTAGGTACATTTTAGAATAATAAAACTGACATGGTCATTAGGCATTACCGCATTAGGTTTGAATGTGGATCACAACCTTATTTGGTCGTTCATAATGTGGATGATTTTTTTACCTTTACCTCATTAAAATAAGCAAGTAAAACATGAAGTTTTACCTATACCCTTTCCTGCCCACCATTGTTCATTCACTTCAAAAATTCATTCGGGGAGTAAATTTTTTACTACACTCAATTTCCCTTATTTGAGGGGATGTACATTGAAATTCTTTAGTATGGGCCATTTTTTAACATACATGTTAAATTAATATGAATATTAATTAGGTAAATTTCCAAATCTGTATTACCGACAACATTTTATGTAGGGCAATAATATTGCAGATGGCGCATAAGATGAATATAAAACGTATAAATTTAGTGAATTATTTTATTTTTGATAATGGAATGATTATAATGATGATCGTGAATAAAATCGTATACGAACCTCGACGAAAGGTTATTTTTCTTAGAATATAATCACCCTCGGCGCTGCGCGCCTCGGGTGATTAAAATTCTTCGAAAAATAACCTACTTTCGCACTCGGTGCGTAATATACTTTTAAAACCTTTAATAGTGTGAGTCTATTAAATAGATTATTAAATTGTGTAAGAGCACACAATTTTTTTTAATTAACCTCACGAATTACGAGGTTGGGGGGGAGCACGTGATGACAACGTGATGTGTAATACGTTGAAACGTGCTCCTGCCAGCGAGTATGGCATTATTTCCCAACGTAAAGTTTACAGCAAAAAAAAGGGAGAGTGATATCAAGGACGCACGGGAGAGAGTTTTTCCACAAACATTGTTGGAATTTTTTTTTAATTTGTAAACTAAATGTTGACCCAACAACATAAAATTCTTGGAAATTATACGATTGTATGAGTGTACAAACCGGGAGGAGAAATTGCGAGAAATTTCAAAGCCCACGAGGTGTGTCACTCAGAGTAAAAATTCCAAGAAAATCGTTTCAGAAACAAAATGTGTCACAAAGGTCAAGACGGTTGAGGGCATTACTCGAGAGTATAGTCTGCCTTAGTCTTAGACCGGTGTCGTTTTTTTTTGTTTCGGAAACTCATTACACGCGCCGGTTGAAGAGTATCAAGTTGGGAGTGAGCAAGAGAGATTTGCTTTCACGATATTTGAAATCTTAGTCACGTGTAACGAAACAAAGTTCTTGATAAATCCGCTTAGAATAAATCATAACTTCGACAATTCAAATCAAGAAATTAATAAAGCAGTGCTTTTTGATATCTTACATTTGAATTAGAGATTTCAAGAGAATTGTTATTGTGTAAATCGATACATGCACGATCGCACAAAGTTTTTTTAATGTGTTCATTTTTGAATTTGTGATGTGAGAGTTTACGGCAGAGCAACTGAAACTTGAAAATCTCAAAAATTGTTTAAATTATTAAAATAACTTGTAGTACGGTTTATAATAATTTACAATATAGAGAGGAGAAGGGTACATGGTTAAATATACTAATCATGAAACAATTAACAAGAAATAGCGGAGAAAAGTGGAAGAAAGGAGAATGACGAATTTAATGGGGAGGAGGACGGAGAGGGGTCCGTTGTGGGGCATCACTCACCAATAGATAATGGAGGGGGGCGCAGTTCAACAAGATCAAGTCGTGGATCTAGATATTCGAGCACCAGCTCAAGCAGCTCATCAGATTCTGAATGCGAGAGAAATCGCGTATTTATGGAAAAGATGTGCCGATCTTTCAGGAAGTCCGTTGAGGCTCAACGAGATAACACTATCAACCTCCGCGCGATTTCTGAGACATTCGCATCAGTGGCAGCTAAATGCCCACATAACACAAAACCATCCACTAGATATATAATGGATAGCATTTCTGGACATCCACAATATCTAATGGATAGCTGTAGAAATTGTATGGATATGTAATGGATATCCAGATGTCCGCATAATATCCATATCTTATATGGATATCCCATAGATATGATATATAATATCCATTCTCGAGTGATATTCGAACCCACATCCGCCTTCCAACATTCATAATTATTTTTCACGTTTAATCTTCCTCGTAACAAACTTCATAATTTAATACGTAAAATTTTTAGTTGAAAAGGTTGAAATCAATTCAAACGGAATAGTCTGCAAACATTTATAACATTGAAACTTGAAACTTTGACATATGCCTGGCGTCGCCGCCTCTCCCAGGATTTAGTCAACTGTCGTGAGGATGCGTCCCTGGTTGACACTATCAGGGACGTTTCTCCACTACTTTGTTGCCATCGCGCTGGGCCGCGACATATGCCAAACAATGTGGTGGATTTTGTGGATTGGGGGGGTTGTGGGGGGGCGGCTAACTGGGTGTTATCCGACCCGAACGGGTACGCCCACAGCTTCGCCACTGGTATTCTGCCTTAGAGGGAACTCTGCTTTCTAGTGATAGCTTCTTCTCCGGGCGTTCATTGGCTTCCGATGTTCCTATCCTTTGGTCTCGTTCCCTTCCCTGTTTTCCCTCGTGTTAGGCTCTTTTTATTGTTGTCCTCTCCCCGCATTACTTTCTGTCCCCTTTTCCTCCTCCCCTTGGCTACTTGTCCTTGTGGCTGATTCTTCCTCCACCTCCAGGATTCTTCTGCTTTCTTTCTTCCTTTGATGTTTGTCTCTGCTATTCTCTTCCCATCTTCCCATGGTAATCCCCGAGACCTCTACCGTTTGGTTTATGGTGGCGTTCCATGTTTGGCAGGGTCGGCCTAGCTTCCATTCCGAGGTACATAGAATCTTAGCAGCCCGAATGATATGGTCTTTGTTCCTCCTGTTGGTATGTCCCCAGTATCTCATCTGCCTCATCTTCAGTCTCCTGGCAATCGTCTTTTCCTCTAATAGTTCTCTTCTCTGCTTTCTTGTGAGGTTGCTGTTTTCTTCAGTATCCTGAGTGCCTTCCACTCCGCCCTCCTCAATGTTCGTCTGTTGCTCTTTGTTGGCGTTGAAGTGTTAATTCCGTATAAGATTGTCGGTGCTACGATCGTGTTGTAAATCATCATTTCAAGCTGTCCGGTATTTTCTTCGCTCGTATGAAGTTCCAGATTCCGGGTGTGATTCTGAATGCGTTGATGGTTATTCTGTCTTTCACTGCGTTGTGCCTGCTGAGGATGCTGCTTATGTACATACGTTCCCATATATTTGATCTTGTGCTTCATGGTTATCTCCTTCCCGGCTATGGTCTTCTCTCCTTCTTTGTACTGGGGGTGTTGTTTGCTGGCACTCTTGTCATCATGTAGCTCTTTTCGTTGTATATTTGTAGGTCCACCATTTCCGGGCGTACCTGGTATCCCGATGGCCTGGACGAAGTCCTCAGTGTCTTATAAATTATCCGCGATTACGAGTAGATCGTCCGCGTACGCCAGTAATGTCGGTAGTTGTAATTGGTCGCCTATGCTAAGGTTCCTCACCACCATCCTTGTTTGTTCTATAGCGTGGTCTAGTGCTATCGCGAAGAGCCTTGGGGAAACGGACATCCTTGTTTGACCCCCCTGGTTTTCTTTTGGTGTTCGGTTTTCTTCCAAAACCATTGTATACTAGTATACTCCCTTTGCCACGCGTGTATGGTTCTGTTGATTAGGGATTTGGGTAGTCCCAGCATCGCCCACGCTGTCATTGGTATATATTTTCTGTTTCCCCCTTGTTTCCTCCTTTTATATTTTCTGATGTGCCTATACCATTACATTTCCGTATTCCTCTCTATTGGTCTGAGTTTGGTGATGTTCTCCGCGAACTCGGCGAATTCCTTGATTTCGTGTTGCTCATAGGCTCTGTTTTCTTCTTCCTTGGCTTCCCTTAGCTCCTTCTTTGTTTCAGGTTAGTGTGGGTTTTGGCCCGCTTTCTGTTCGGTCACATGGGCGGTTTCTGTTTCCCTAGTGTTTTCCTTGTTGTTTCTTTGATCGTTTCGCCGATCTTTTCCCATATGGTATCCCATCCCCTTTTTGCTTCTAGTCTTTTACCACTGCTTTCGGTACTCCTTTCTTTTCTTCTCCCCTGACAGAAGTTTCACATTCCGCCCTTCGGTTTCCCCGTTGTGCTCCTTGTCCTTTCCTTCCTGTTCTCTTCTTCCCCTCCCCCCTCTTTACTTTCCCCTTTACCATTTTGTGGTCCGATCCTACTGCTTTTTCCCATATGTCTGCTGTGTTCGTGACGCTTATTTCCTTTGATTACATGTTACCATTTTGGACTTGCCGAATATGTTTTCTACCCTCAGTCCATGCAGGTGTACCATGTTCGTAAAGGTCGCTGCCGTTCCCTTCCTCCTATTCACTTCCGTCCAGTCTGCCTAGTTGTGCATTGAAGTCGCCTAGTATGATACCCAGGCTCTTTTCGCACTTTTTTTGTTGTTTCACTTCAATTTCTGAGTTCCGCCTGCCCTCTTTTGTCCGAGGAGATGTGGCATCCTATGATTGTTAGTCTTCTTATTTTCATCTTGATTTGGGCCATGGATATACTCTTGCTTTTCCTTCAAATTTCTCCACTTCAATGCATCGCTGCTTCTTGATTATACGATTTCCGCAACCCTGCTGGTTCTCTCCTTCTTCCCTCCACGTATCCGTCTACGTCTCCTATCAATTGTGGGTAGAAATCTTGCAGGTTTTCCCTGATGTATGCGTTGATATCTTTTTTAATCATTTGGTTAATTTCCTGTGAGGCTCTGATGTCACTGGCAGTCGCCTCAGTTGGTACGCTCCAAACAGGCAGTCCCCATCCTTATTTATACTGATGCATTCTAGGATGTATTCTTTTGATCGCACTTCTATTTGATCGCTGTTACGAGTACTTGTCTTTAAGGTCTTAATCCTGGTTTGGGTGGTGGTGCTGTTTATTGATCGCTAAAAGAGATACCTAGGAGAGATAATTTAGTTAAGTTAATTGTTAAGTCACCGAGACGTGCCCCTTCAGTCTATCTTTGACCGCCCCGTATATTCTATTGTGTCTGGGAGACTCTAAACTAAAGGTACTAACGAAAGTAAAAAGCGCAAAAAAAACAGGAAAAAAAAGCCGCTGTAATTTGGTAAGAAAGGTTTCCTTTTTTTGTCAATCATGCCTATTAGACCGAAATTTGAGAGCTTAAATATTGTAATTTATGGCTTAGTTTCTTTATATGTCTCCGGTTGACAAGTTTATATTTCCTTTCCCAAGGGTCAATTTGTTCCACCCCGATTCGAAGTAGGTATATTCAATGTAGCTCCCAGTGACTTGCGCCTCTCTATTCTATCTTTTCCCCTTTGTTCACTTTTAAATTAAATTTAGCCTTAATTCTAAGTAAGTGAGTAAGTAAGCAAGTAAGCACTTATCTTAGCTTTACGTTCTTGTTTGTCCTGTTGATTGGAGGTTCCTGCCCTGTCTTCTCACGATTTAATTAGTCTCGCGCGTTATGAATCTTGAGATTAAACTTAAAACTGTAAAAATTCGTAAAATCTCAACCACTGGACCGATTTCGATGAAATAAGCACTAAACAATTGCAAATTTTGTACGCTACCGACATACATTTTTAAACCTATACAAACACAAAAACCCACTAAAAAAAGGTCGGAGCTCGCTCAAAACACGTCCGCTCGCCATGAAAGACGAACTTCTCCTCCGCAAACATTTATAACATGTTACATAAATTATTGAATATTTGTACATATTGTACAAAATACGTTATTGAAACTGAACACTAGGTAAACATGTTAATGTATAACAATTTTTAACAATACTTGAAACGTTCATTAAACAAGTATTTTGAGATTATGAAGTTAATAAACGAATTCAAATTGGAAATAAACATTTGACTAATACAACTATATCGAGGACAGCATGAGTGGTGGTTTCAGACCACATTAGATAATAAGGCATGTAAATTAAGTACACCTTTAATTAAGTAAATATAAACTTAGTAAACAGGTACGTTTATGTTGACGTTCAGTATTGTACTGGAAAGTCCTAATGTCAATACATCACACGCCCCTTCTTAAACAAAATTAAAAAAATAACATTTCATTGGTATACTTAAATATTACATTATTAATCGGTCTGGTATTTTAACAAGTCTGCCACTTCTGGTATAATAGTCACTCGTCACAATCGGGTTTGTCTCACTGGAAGTAGTGCCCACTTTCACTTCAGGTTCGCACTTCAGAGTTTCTTCGCTCATCCGCCTGGGATTGATCTGTTGCCTATTCCGCCGGTAATCCGCTTCCCCTATGCGAACAATGTAGTCGTTAGGGCCTAATTTCTTCATTACAACGCCAGGTTTCCAATTACGTATACCTTCTTGAACGAATACGTCTTGTTGTGGCTCCAACTCGCTCAGCTTTTTCGTTGAGATGTCATAGTACGCCTTTTGCCTTTCTTGTAGAAGTTTTAGCTGATCCTTAATACCTCGAATTGGGAACTTAGGCTGGAGAAGTTTACAACTAACGGGTAAAGCTGTCCTTAATCTTCTTCCCATCAGCAGCTCACTTACTTACGGGTATCTGCAAAAATGCAGACGAAGCATCAAGTATACTAAAATATTTAGCACCTGCGAGTTGCAAAAATAAAACGTCCGCGGTGGGTATTTGAAAAATTTCACGTTTAATGTATTTATTTAGCGCACGAGGGTCCATGCAAATTCTAATGTCGTTTTTGTCTGGTTTTTGCACAACCACTATAGGGTGGACCCAATCGGTAGGTTCAGTTATGGGAATTATTAATTGTTCGCGAACCATTTGGTCCAGCTTTGCTTTCACTTTATCTCTAAGAGCGATAGGAATTTTTCGCGGTGCACTTACACAAGGCACTGCGTTATCACACAAGGTGATTGAACATTGTTTGTTTATTTTACCAATGCCCACAAAAACTGAATTATACAAACTTAAAATGTCGGGTAGCTTTTTACTAACCGCATCCAGACTAAGTGTCTTATTTATACCAGCAATTGTTTTCGGTATAATGCTTAATTCTCGCACTGCATTTAATCCCAAAATTGAGGATATTTTGGGATCGTCAATCACGTAGAACAACAAAATATGACTTTGGTCATTGTACGTACGTTTTAGATAAATTTGTCCCATCACATTAATTTTGTGACCCGAATACGATACTAAAACTGAAGATGCGTTCGTCAGTTTTTTAATTGGTATATTTAAGGATTTGAAATCGAAAATATTTAGTGTATTGACTTGACTTCCCGTATCGATTTTAAACTCAATATTTACTCCCGAAACGTTCAACACTTTTACCCAGTCAATTGCACTAATGTCCGAATTTGTGATTGTCCACACGATTAGGTTAGAGTCTGCATTTTGCTCGGTAGCAAAATCTTCATCTTCGTCCAACTCGAGATCACCAAACTGTTCAATTAGTTCATGAATATTGGACTTTTTCTTACAAAAATTACGATAGTGTCCAGTTTGCTTACAAAAACTGCACACTCTATTAAATGCGAGACACTTACCAAATTTGTGTTGTCGCCCACAATTGGAGCACGGATGGTTACCTTTTTGTTGACCTCCAGCACCACCTGAGTATCCCGCTACTTGGCTGAAACCTCCCGTTGAGTGATCGCTCGATTCACGCACTTGTCTGTAATCACTTTGTGGTCCACTACTGTTTTTAAACCGTTGCTTAAGCGCACTCACTGTCACATGTTCTTTGTTAATCTCTTTTTGAGTAAGAACACTACTCTCCATCGATCGGCAAGTATTTATCGCGTCACTCAATTCCAGGTTGGGATCTTGTAGGAGTCTTTCTTGAATTCGAGGATCTCTTACCCCTAACACGATTCTGTCACGTATTAA
>NW_022170596.1:16186709-16188816 GCF_008802855.1 Photinus pyralis
AAGAAGTAAATTGTAACATCTGTAACAGAGTTCGCAGAACTGCTGCAAATTTTCTTGACGATCAAGTGGAGTCGCAGAATCCTATGACAAAGATAGGATCCAGAACAAAGTAAAAGTAGCGAAAAGAATATTTAGTGATACCAGTGAAAAACAACCTTCGACGTTCTGCTCCGTCAACATCTACTATGTCGTCAATATCTCCACCTGCAAATTTATAGGATCTCAAATGTTTCTTGATATAACATTCAATAGTTTGAACAACTGTATCTTCAAAATTTAGAAAAATAAATTTAATAATAAACGAAAACAAGCTCTGCTCACACTAAAAAATTTAACAATATGTTTCATTATCATCGAGTATGAATCTTAGACTAATCTAGTGAACTTATTTTAAGTTTCAAGTATCGAGATTTATATTTATCGAATATAATATAACTTCTTATGTGCTCGTGGAAATTAATTCTCAGATAAATTTAACAGCAACAAGAAGAACAGGCTCCAAGTTAAGACCTTATCAACAGCACTAACTTAAATGGTTCATCCCGAAGTTGTCTAGAAACATAGTCGTTTTAGGTGCAAGCAAGCATTTTGGACGTCACACGATACCTGCTCATCTTTTGTGAGTAAATTCTGCAAAGCATAAAACAGATCGTTATCCCTTAACAATGACAAAATCACACTAAACGAACCTTTCACCTGTACCTGAAAGTATACTTTAAACCATTTTTAAGAAAGTTTATTTTAGCGTACGGTATATCAAGCATAACGTCAATAAAGGTCAAACTTTATGAGAAGCTTTCGTAGATCTAATGTCGCAAAAATCAAGAACACGAATGACGTAGGACTTGATGTTTCTAAGAAGCCGCTCCTGAAGACGGTGGCGCGCTGACCTCTTTCTATATACATGTATGACATAAAAATTTCCTCCCACGTTAAAAAAAATAGTAACCACCTTCACCTAGCATAACAAATTGGATTCAAAAGAATTTTTTCAATTTCTATGTCTTACTATTATATCACTCAACGTGAAATGTGTGTCAGATCTTGTACCTGCCTTAGCCAGGTAATTACCAAATAACTCATATCACTTTGATGGCTGTCATTTTTAAATGTCCATTGTATGCATATCCCCAATGAACTTATGTATCGACACGATTAAAGGAAAGTGTTAAAAAAAACCGTATAGATTACTACAGCGAAGGAATTAATCTATTAAAGTCGTGAACATCTGACAGGTTCATTATTCTAGACAGTGTGAAGCTTGCTCGTTACTCGTATCAGATTTTGATAATGACGTTCTCTTCGCTACGTGTTTTGCAAATTTTCTATTTGTATGGATGAGAAGTTGGTATAAGGAAATGTGCATGGGATTTAAATGACGAATCTACAAAAAAAATAAGAATGGAAGCAAAACAAAATCCCAATATTAAGGACTAATTCTTTTAGTACAATCTACAAATTAATAATCTGTGGCGATAATAATTGAGTTCCTAAGGTGAAATCGAGCTCATACGGTATTAGATTTTTCTTATGGGTTTCAAATACATTTATACTAAGTATAATATTGCTTGAAATGATCATAATAGTAATATAATATAATATATATAATATAATATAATTAAAGCTGCTTTTATTAGGGGGTGCGAATGAATCCATAAAAGTTCCAAAATTAACGTCGGTATAGAATATGAACAGCACCAAAATGTAGCTGCTGTATAGAAAACACAGAATCCGCACAAAAGACACCCTTGCTTGGCTCTATAGCGGAGGAGTATGGTATTTCCGCCCACTCAAACCCTTCCCCGGTTTACCAAAAGTTCCATCCCCAACCCGGAACTGCGTTAGCATTACTTCAGGTTGGGTGGTGTGAGGTGGCCCAATGTTTTCCAAAGTGATTACTTATGCAATTCTCTTCTGGCATCCACATCTACTCTCATTTACTCTCGTAGCGTACACCAGTGTGACGAAATTACTTACTCTCCCCCTTGCTGCACATCATGCTTATGATATTTTAGGGCGTTAAATCGACCCCTACTTCCTCCACAAGTACCACTCTCTCGTGGTTCCACCTCATGCACTAGAAGAAGGGATGCTCCTTGTCGTCTCT
>NW_022170596.1:16188916-16208436 GCF_008802855.1 Photinus pyralis
GATCTGAGTACCGAGTGGCTCAGTTGGTCCGGCGCGCGGGTTGGCGATATCGACTCTCAATGGTTAGCGGTTCGAATCCCAGGTAAGGCACGTGTGTTCGCGTAGTGCATCGAGTGGGAAATGTAGGGTTATCAGCTAATAACACCCCTTACACTATAAAAGAAAACCAAATTCGATTTCCAATAATAAGGCATCAAATTGTACTCCTTTTTACCAAAAATGTTTTTATTGTGTAATCTAGAAGTAAAATAAATAACGTTGAAGTAATGTGTCTGTGATGCCAACTGCAAACGTTACATACACGTTAACATTTAAACGTTACAAAACTAACGTCCCTGACGCGGACATAAGGCATTGCGGTAACATCCTCTACACGTTATTGCAACTAAAGAGCTAACATCACACATCACTATGTGATGTTGCAGTAACGCATTTGCAATAGATTTTTTCTTACTGGGCAGTGACAGTTTATTTTGTTCCCTTTTATTAGAATACGCATGAAAAGATAAATCGGGGTCGCATAAGATTATGACGTCTTTGTAGAAACCATTAATTTCGATTGAGACTTTCATTGGAAAATACCATGAAGGGTTACAACGTCTATTACCCCTCTCATCAACTCCTTCGGCAAGGTATCACTAGAGAACCAACTTACATGCAAAATCCTGAGGGCCAAAAATTAGTTGTCCCCACATGTCTTTAATTTTTTAAAAGGCGCCTAATTATTCCCATAATTGACCGGGAATTTAAATTGGTGTGTCTCCGAATATACCAGTGCTAGGGGGCCAAATATCAAATTAAAGGTACTTTTATACACTACAGTTTTTAATAAAGGATGAATTTACCTAAGTATTGCCGTTGGCGAGTTATTTCAGGAAAACCGAAAAAAGTCAGAAATTTTCGTTAGATTTTTGACTACAGAAATTTCTCTTTTTTTTTCTCTCTCTCTTTCTCTTTACTATTTAAACAATTTGGAAAAATAAAATCTTCTACCGGATTTAGCATTTTTACGTCTAATTTGACTGGACTAAAATAAGGACGGTCAACGGTAACGGAAAGGCATGAATTACAGGAATGGAAACTAAGTACATGGAATATAATAAGTTTAAATGGAAAAGAAACGGAAATAAGAGATGAATTTAACAGAAAAGAATTACATTATAGTACATATACTTCTGGGAGGAGCTTACAGCTATAACGGAGGAGAGCGAGGGAAAACTATTTATCGCAGGGGATTTCAATGCCAGGGTAGGAGTGAAAGGGACGAAACGGAGACAGTATTATGAAAATATGGAGAAACAACAATGGAGAAAGGATGGTAGAATACTGTGCAGTTAATAACTTGTTAATATCCAATACGTTTTATGAGCATAAAGAAATGCATAAGCACACCAGAGAAGTCGTACCAGAAAATGAAGTCTATTATAGACTATGTGGTAACAGAAAGGAATAACTACAAATTAACGAAAAATGTAAAAGTGAGAAGGGGGGGCGGCCATTATCTACTGGTAGCGAAAATAAGAGGACCTACAAACTACAAAATCCGCAAGTAGCCGCACTTTACGAACAAATAATTAACCAAAAAGTAAATGACGAAGCAGATTCGAAATATATGAAGGTACAAGAAATGTAGCGAAGACTCAAGAATCCTTTAGTAACACCTGCAAAAAAAAGCATGCGGCATAAAGAAGGTAAACAAACATACAAACAAAACAACGTAGCGGAATGACATTTAAAAAGCAAAAATGGAAACAATATCTAGAAAACAAGATCGAAGATAAATACAAGCAATGTAAGGAACAGGAAACCATTAGAAACTATGGTAATCAAAAATAAAGTAGGCCAAATTCTGACCCGCCATGACGACATTATGGATAGATGTAGGGAACATTTCCAGGAACTGTTAGGTGGAACATCAAATAATAAGTAAAATGATTGGATGGTAATGGATGAAAGAAATCTAAATGATCATGATAAGAAAGAGACAGAACACGAGAACCAAGAGTAATAGACCGGGTATCCAAGGACTAGCAAATATATCAGAAGAGGAAATTACAGCTGCTCTACAGATAATTAAAAACGGGAAAGCCCCAGGTCATGATAACCGTACATATGATTAAACAGATGAGAAATGAAGCACTGAAGAAATCCTAGAGTTGTATAATTAAATATGGAAGAAGTAGGAGATATCAAAAGATTGGGAAATTGATTCTAATAGTCCCAATTTTCAAGAAATGAGACAATAAACAATGTAATAATTACAGAGGTATTACCTTTTGGAGAGTAAACCAAGAAAAATAATAGAACCAACCCTCCTAGAAGTCCAGAGTGGTTTCCACAAAGGTATAAATAAGAAAAGAAGAGAAGAAAATTATTTCAAATACACGGCATTGCAATAAAAAAGCTTAAATTGGATTTATAGATCTGAAGAAAGCTTTTGACAAAGCACCGAGAGGAGTAATATGCCTACAATATAGAGGAGTCTATCTAAAATTAATCAAGAGAATTCATAACATGAGAAGTACTGAGGCAAGGTGGAGGCATGAGTTCGGACTTATTCATATATTAATGGACGACATTATTAGAAGATATCACCCAAAAACTACAGGGCTAGGTATTGGGTACAGAAGAAGCTACAGCACGTTGAAATTTAAATGATCCCTTTGGATCGATTATTTATAAAAGGAAAGGGGCCCAAATCGACATTCCAAACCGTTACTGAGATACTTCTAATAGCTCACTTAAAAACAGCACCTTCTATTTAAAGAGGATTGATTAAGATTGGGTGACCTACACCTTAGGGTAAATAATGTTTCTAATTATATTCATACGCTTCGCGTCTGAGTGTTGAAACTTCAAAGTAATTGGAAGGAAATGGTTGTTGTTTATTCAATAAATAAATAATAAATACATAAATAAATAAATATTTTTTTATTATACCTAAATCACAATCTCCGTTTTGAACACTCAAATGCGTGCGAAAAAAGGCCTTTAAAACACAAGTGCTTTAAAGTTGCTAAGTAATAGGTAATACTTCAAGTATGACTTTTGAAACTGTCATCTGGGTGAAATAAAAAATCGTCTTTAGGCTTTACTGGATTTGGATTTTACACCTACCAACGTTTGTTTAGATTTTACAACAAGCAATTTAATGAACGGTGTATTATCTTTTTCAACGGAACTAATTTATTCAAAAAGACGATGATTCTTATAAGCAAACGTCAAGTGACATTTCCATGGCAATAGTGAAATTACGAACACTCAGCCCACTTAAGTAGACATGTATTCGAGTATAACGTCAATATGATTTCAATGTATTTCCTATTTTTAAATTATACTGCAGATATAATAAAAAATACTATAAAGATACACGTGTATAATTGGTCTTTAAAGCACTTGCAACGTTAAAGGCACTCCGCTTCGCGTCGTGCCATTAAACGTGCTTTAAAGACTTGATTATACACTTGTATCTTAATATACTATTATTAGCGTGTTTGTCTTCAAATAACCTCAACTTTAATTTCCCAAAATATTGTCCATTACTCCTAGGACACTACATCAAAATTGTTTGTCTGTCTGTATAATATGGATAATGTGGATTTAGGCCGTGTTTCAAAGGTGGAAAGCTCATGCAAAAAACACTTGGTTTTAAGTGTACTTTAGGCATTCATCCAAGTTGCATTGTGGTATCCCTAAATGCGCGAATCCTATATATCTATATTAAAAAAACAAAGCTATTATAAACAAGACATGACATGATCAAAGTTAATCCCAATTTAGCATACATAAATAATAGCTTGAGTTCATTTCATTATTTTCAGAAATATCTTTGGAAGTTATACCCGGTTTGTGGTGAATTTCGAATAGGTCGATGATCTGATTGTTTGTCTCTCTAGAGGTTTAGAGGCCACATTTTTTTTTGTTCGTATCTGACAACGTATGCATAGGCGAATTACGTAGGTACACTATCAGTTATTAGAGGTAATTTACATAACATATAAAGTACCGATCGATTGCGCAAATCCGAAAATTGCTCTGAACGTATCACAATAAAGCTTTAACCTCGTCGTTTTGATTGTCAGAATAACTTCCGTGGCTATAGTCGTTTAGATTTAAGCTTCAATAATGTGCTAAACAAAGTACGTGTCTGTTCAATTTAACTTTTGATTCTGATCTCATTTCCACTCTGTACAAAGAGTAAACAAAAACTAACGATTATTGCGTGCTCTTATGGAGAAAAAGAACAATTCGTGTAGGATAATGGTAACAGTTAGCGCTCCCTAAATCCTTGTTAGTGTAAAAGCAGTGAAATGAGTTGAATATATATGATTTATTTCCATCAGTCAGAGTCGAGAAATTTATCTATATGAACGTAAAGATTTATTCGAATATATACTTTAGGCTAGCTCCATAATGCGAAAAAGACGACCCTAATCGAATTTTGAGCGAATTTTTTTTCAATTTCAATTTCAATTGAATCGCTATTACAATATCTTTGGAAGATTTTGTGCTTCTGCACATTTATATTGTGTGGTTGAATGTAACAAAGCCTATGCTTGGACACAATGCATTACCAGTACGAGTTGAAAAATGAAGTAGAGGGTGAAAATCGGTATACCTCCTTTTAGTATAATAAGAAATGGAAGACACATTGCATGTTTGCCAAACGAGAGTATGAAACCTCTAAAATATATTGTTGCGATGTATCGCCCTTCATAAAATTATTATTCAACGTAGCAGTAATAACTTTATTAAAATATCGTTCCAACGACTGCTTGAGTGAGGTAATAATATCATAACCTACTCGATCAATATCCCTAAAATATTGTGAGAGCGCTCACCGAAAGCAAGCGCTCTTGGCGACAATTTCAAATTAAAATGTGATAATTGACTTTGCTTGTGACTAAAGGAGATGACCTAAGTTACAATGGAACCTCGAAAATTAATATAAATGCATGATTCAAATTCACATTAAAGGGTTTATTTCCATATAGGATTCAGTTGTGTTTCTGATTAGTCATTTAATTTCGTAATCTCGCTTTAAATTGTTTACTTACAATGGAAATTGATAAACTCTTAAGTTGTTTAAAAAACACCCAGAGACAACAAAAAGCTTTTGACAGCAACGGTAGGTATAGATTTGAGAAACCGGATACCTTAATCTATGGTTCTTAATCAAATCCCTAATTCTTTATACTGGGAAGTGAAATGGTAGCCCTAATTTGCGTTAAAGTTTTTTCCAAATTTCGTTGCGAGGTTAGAACTTCTAAGATAGAACAATTTGAGCGGCTTCAATTGATTTATCCACATAAATGATATTATTGGTGGAAATTCGGAAGAAGAATACATTTGTCAACCGCGGTGCAAATGTGGCGCGTTTTTTTAGTATTGTTTCTTACTGGGTTTCGGAAACCTCTCGAGGCGAGATGTCTGGGATTCAAATCTTATTTCGTCGACAATTGCTAGCTCGACATTAGATCATTCTCTTCAGGGTAATCGATGTGTAGTCTGAAAATTAGAGTTGTTAAATAATTCGGGTCTTGATCACAGGAGAGTCCATAGTATCACAGATTTTCTAGTAAGATGTGAAAAAGATTCGCGTTTGGATAGCTGGGTTGCTACTAATGTGAGATCCTTAGTAAAGTTTGAACCAGATTGTTACGGTTTATTTCATCCTTTACGAAGCAGCCAATTTTACTTATTGAAAGATCCTCGTAACTTTTCAATAGTTGGCTCCATCTATTGTTCGAATTTGAGCCGCGCAATTTTGCCGCGCCGTGACATTTGGTTGTCGATCTTCGTCTTCCTCTTTTCTTTGTGAGCTGTAACTTCGTTTGAATTGCCATCTATATTTTATTGGTCTCTGGCATTTTGATTCAATAAATTGGGGATTCTGGAATAATTAGTGAACGAATTCGCTTTTAACTCCGTAGGAGGATATAACTGCGTGTATCTTCTTTATCATAAGTACCGCCATTTGCATTTTCCGTAATTGAAGTATACCTTTTCTTTAAGCTGTCTTTGTTATACGATAATTTCCATCGACGGTTGTGGCATTCATCTATAATTAGCAGTATTATTTAAGAGGTATGTACATTTTGTGACATCAACGAAGGGGTTGCCATTAATTTTTTTAGGGTATTTTTTGAAAACCCCCAAAGAATACATATGGTGGAGTAATTAGAAGTCTGTAGGGGGGAAATTTGTACGATAAGTGGAACGGTAAAGAAAGATTTGAAAACCGTGGTGGAAATTAACAATCGCCTTTATTCTACGTACGTATTTCAATCGAGCTTTGTTTTTGAATGCTTAAGGAAGTCTTAAGGCGCAGGAAAGTCGTAGATAAAGGGGTAAACGTATCGTGGTAGGTTTTAGTTACAGAAAAAGTTGATCAAAATAGTATGCAACTAAGAGGTTATCGTACTCATTAAAAAAGATGCAAGGTTAACAAAGGTCAAAGCATGAGTAACTACAAGGTACGGCCCAATGTTCATTGATTTTTGCGGGACTTCCAATAAAATTCCTTTTAGAGAAAATCTGGTGGTAACGTCATGTAAAAAAAATTGCTGTGACTAGGATGCCCGTTCTGCCTAAAAGCTTTTCAACTCTTCTTTTAGTGTCTAAGAATACCTATGTATCCAATTTGATTCCGGTTGGTTGCCCAAAATGAGCGTGCAGACAGACCGACAACATCAACATTTTATTTGATTCGGATTCCTGGTGCTTCCAGGTGGTGGTATTTCCGTCAAAAAAGTGTGTTGGGGGTGGGGGCATTTTTTTCTTCTATACATACTATACAATAGTTAACACCAAATAGGAAGAGAGTAGTCTGGAAACTTTTTTTTATAGAGGGATTCGGTACAAAGTTCTATGGTCGGTTGCCGCAAAGAATTTTGTTCCAATTTTAGCATAGCGAAAGTTACTATTTCTTTGAACATTAGTGTGTTAATTTCTAGCGAGTTTTCCAAAAAAATTTTATCATTAAAAACGAGTTAAAATTGTGGTAAAAATATGGAGGTCGTTATGGTTTTTCCTGGATGTCCCAGAAATGAATTTATTTGATTCATTTTCGATATGTACCTATATCGACTTCGACATGTTAAATTTGTTATCCATGACACAATTTGAGTGGATTTTTCTAAATGCCCCTTTTGAAAAGTGATTTAAAACATAAATCTTTTATTGAAAGCAAACAAATAAAAATAAGAATCAAAACGCTACAGTGATGCCGGTTTTAAAAGTGGTCGTGACGGAGAATGAGGGACGGTGTTTCTGCTATTCCTTCACATGTATAAAAAAGAGAGTGAACGTTTGGGTTTCCTTGGGGTCTTTTCATCATTCATGCTCGGCGAGTACATAAGTAAAAATTGGATGGGAGGAAGGCATGCTTCGCCAAATTTTCGGGCTAATATACGCAGGTCGAGCGTTGCATTTTTCGATCGCGAAATGGATTGTTGTCCAAATCTTCGAGGAGAATCATGTGAGTTGTTTGATATCGGGTGAGGATTTGTTTTTAATTGAAATTTCGAACCGAAAGCCGTATAACCGCTCATATAAAAGAATCGTTGGCCATGCAACCGGAAAATTGTGCCACCATTTATTTCGTGGATACTTGACCAATGCAATGTGAGCTATCCTTTCGAAACTAATAATAGGTGGCGTTTTTATGCGACAATGGAATTTTGTCTTGTGGGAGAACTAACGGACGGCGGATTTACTTTCAACCGTAAATGCTGCGAAAACGGAAAACGAGCGCAAAAATTCATTTCGTAATATTATAGGATTAACTCTTATTTAAATAAATTTTTACCACGAAAGTGTTGAGATCCAAGGTGCAAAACGTTCATTGCGCTATATTTGGGATGGCTAGTTTACGTTAAAAAACAAGTTTGATAATCCAAACTGTGCACCTCTATTGTGTATATGGGGTGCCATTAGATCTATATTAATCAACAACTGGTGAAAAAAAGTTTAAAGACAATTAATTGGCGCTTTTATTGGCTGTTAGAACCCTAAAGGCCAACTCATACTATAGCTCAGGTCACGCTCTGCTCAAGCTCCGCTCAAAATATGTCTACGTCCTATTGTCAATAACTTATGGCGACGTGAGTTCAAATGGAACTGCATTTCTAAAAACCCGCCATATAGACGGCCAGATAGCTCAGGTATGTAAAAGTAAAAGAGCTTAGGATTCCCTACAGCGGTTAGTTCGTTTGGGCATAAAATCTTTGTGGCTTCCTCGTAAGGTTGAGTGCACCCTGTTTCTTTCAAAAACTTAACTCTCCCTATATAATACTGGGAAAGTACCAATGAAGTTAACTATGGAAATACTGAGATATTTTCCCTCAACGACAATCAAAATCACTTCAATAACTCAATTAAGTTTCCCCTCACAAGATAAACACATATTCTGTTAATACAAAATATATTGCCATATATCAAAGATATTTAAAAATAATAATCCCCATTATTCTTACCTTTAATTATTACTAATGAAAACTCCGGTTAGAAAAAGCCCTGTCCGATATATGTACCCCGAGTCTACACGCTCGGTATTAATATTTGACTTGACTGGAAATCCCCAAAATCTGAACGTATCCTGAATGCAACTTAGTGCTCTGAAGGAGACTAAAATATTCCATGGTAATCAAAGATCAAGGTACAAATGATGTACACAATTACAGGTATGTTAATAGCTCACTTCAATCACAATCACATGGGTTTGAAGCTTTTGCAAAAGTTGTTGTTATAATGTTCCTTGAAGAGGAATTATCCCATTAATTACTGTCTCAGATATTTTAATTCCAATTCACTCAATCATCGAAGTCCTTATCTACGCGCTGACATTACACGTTAGCCTTGTTTTTGCAATGAAATGGCCGCCGTCTGTTATCTGATAAGAAACTGGTGTTGATAATCGTAATTAAGGTTGATGTAAAGACACATGAAACATTCCTGCCATTTGAAATTAAAATTTGAAGCTAAAACTTGAAATTAAAACCCAGAAAATAACCACATATAACAACACCCTATTGCACACGAACGGTCAATCTGCCGACCGGCTATTTCACCGACCCACCGTCAAAAAATTGAATGACTAATTTGGGGTACGGGATCAGAAACCTACTGCTGGCGACAAAGCACAAAACGACAACAACGCGTTACTCCGCGTTCTGCATGTAGATTTTCGCGACTGATCAAACTCATGCCATGTGAAAGCAAGATACTGATGATCAGTCCGATTGACCATCAGGACCGACCATCAGTCGGGCTTAAGCGTGTAGCACTTAACTTACCTCCAGTCAATAGGAGGGTTACTCCGAAAATAAGGATATTACCGCAAACATTGACATAGCACGGTTCGAACTTCTAATGGCAGAAGTCTAAACAAACGCAAAAGATAACACTAACTGACGTATTAATACATCTCTACATTGATGACAAACTTAGATTTAGGAAGCATGTCGATCATCTGATTGCCAAGGCGTACGGCCATTTGCGTTTCTTGTATAGCAGCCGTCGTATTCTTAGCACCAAACACAAAGCTGTACTATGTGATGCTCTGGTTTTGTCACACTTTAATTTCTCTGACGTTGTCTATGGACCATGTCTATTGGCTAGAGATCGTGATAGAATTCAGAGAGTTCAAAATTCTTGCTTACGTTTTGTGTTTGGCATACGAAAATATGAAAAGATTTCCCATACACTTCCCATAATAGGATGGCTGAATATGAAGGAAACACGGCAGTTACACTCCTCGTGCTTTTATCACAGAATTATTAATGATAGAACACCTCCTTATTTATATAATAGGATAACATTTAGAACAGATATTCACCACCTAAATTTGCGATATCGAGGTTTGTTATCTACTCCATCTTTCTCTACGTCAGTATTTCAAAGATCCTTCAGTTACAACATCTGCAAATTTGGTAATCAGAAAGAAAATCTTAAATTTCTGAGTTTATCAAAGGTTTCATTTAAGAGGGCGATGAAAAGGACAATACTTACAAGTAGGTCGTGATTCTTTAGTTACTTGTCGTACCTATTGTAATACTTATATACTGCTTACCGGAAAATTTTTTTTTTTTTTTTTTTTAAGTTTTATGCTAGTTATTTAGTTACAAGCATAGGATAGTATATGTTTATGTTAATTATGTATATATGGTTGTCATTGCAATTTTATTTTATACCTAGATTTTATTGTGGTTACAGGGGGAAGAACAGATAACTGTTTTCAGTTTATCTGACCCTGTGCATTCCAATTGAATATGGTGTAGGAGCCTTCAATATTCAATAAAAGCTATTATTATTATTATTATTATTATTATTAATAAATCCAAATTATATCCTCCAGGTCGGAGACGCTGGCTAGAACTTATCCAAAACAACACCCAAATATCTCACAACCATAAGTTAAATCGCAAAAGAATAATCATACGTAAACAATGGTTCAATTAGAACCACATGGATTTTGATTAAAACACTCCGTTTACGAGTGGTTTACCACGCTGCTTGTCACAGAATGAGGCCAGAAAATGGGAGAAAGGCAAAGAATGCGCCTTTAAGCGTGAGGAATGCACCAATAAGGGTTCACCACAAACGAAATATTACAGCGAATCTCAAACAAAAGTTACAGTGACTGTCAATCAAATAATAATTACTTGCGAAAATGCAACTGTTACAAACTAAAGTCATTTACGAGTTATTTTTCAAGAACTATACCTACTCGTGTTAACCTACTTTCTATACATACCTATACGTGCCTACGTAGATATTAAACCTTAAGGAAGAATATAATTTCGCTTCTTTGTGGTAAAGGAAAGATACAGTCGTCATTCATACAGAACATTGTAGTAGACGTCATAAGTACAATTGAAAAATGATCAATTCTGTTCACCTACCGTGGATAAAATGGTATTTGACATGCAGCCCAAGAACAGGCAATATAAATTGTATGTTTTCCGGCTTTTAACGATTTCCAAAGTGTTACCGACTGATAATATTGTTTGTAGCCTAAGAAGAAAAGAAAACACTTATACAAAACTATAGAAGTATTACTCCCTTCCAAAGGATCGTCGGCTATCTTAAAACGCTTGTTAAAATGATATACGTTGTAAACATATAGACGACATTTTCCGGCTTTGTAGCTAACGAGCAATTCGATACTGGTATATCACGTTGCCCCCTAATCCTTGAACTAGTTATTTAGGTTTCGATGCAAGCGTTCATATCAATCATTATAAGAAGTACGAACCTTTCCAAGTGGTTACCCAATGAGAATCTAAACGCGGTCTGGAAATATTGTATTTTATCATCCCATCTAAACGATTCGAGCCATACCGGATTCATTTACAAAATGGCGTGTTTGATATACAAAGCAAGTTGTAAAAAAAAGGAAGTTTAGGCGACGTATAATCCGAAGATGAGTGTAATGGTAATTATATCGACTGACTGTCAGTTTAGATTTTGGCTAAAGCTCTACATTGTTTGGCGCCCAACGGCTGGGGCATATTTGTTTGGCTAGGATGAAGTGACAACCGGAGCTTGTATTTTAGTATATTTCAATACTTATCACCTAATTAGCATCTACTTTGTGGACATTTTCTACAGAAGAGACATTTCGAAATTGTCAAGTAAAGAGTAGACGCTATCTCAATGTTCATTTATTTTACGATGTAAAGAATGCAAAATATGACATTACATCGCGATTGCAAAGAGACGTCAGACAGTCGAGCGTTATCTGGCTTAAAAAAGTTTAATAATAATTAAATGTATCTGAAGCGGCAATAAAGTAACAATGGCGGTAAGGTGAGAATGCCACCCCCGCATATCTATCATTCTTAGAATTACATCCCTCCAACGTTTTTGTTGGGCTGCTCTCACCTTTTCAGCTCTAGTTCGCTTTATATCTCTTCAGGTTCAAAGTGGCTTTATGACAAAGACACCGCGGTTCTTTTAAATAAAAATGCTTAAGGCAAAACGTTAATATCCACGTTCCGTTCAAAGAATGTGGTCCATTTCGGTTTTATTGCAATTTTTTTTAAAAGCGGAGGCAGATTCTAACAAAACGGTAAGTTATTGATTTCGAGGCACGAGTAAGAACTCATTACTCTAAGTCACAAAAAAATATGTTATTGATTACCTAATCGGATATAAGAAACCATACAGAAAAATAATACGGTCGTATTTTTATCGGAATTATGAAAGCTTTGAAACAAAAGGAAGAGATTTTCTGGACGGTTAAATAGTAAAACAAGTGGGATTTAATTTGATGGGGGGGAGGTATGAGTTGTCGAGTTGTGGATGAATAATTAATCTTCTCTAAAATTTCACCGATTCCCATAAAAATGGTCTGGATGCTGAATTTATTTCGCTTCCTATATTGTTTAATGGAATGTTTATTTCGATCTACGTTTTTCGTTTTGTTCATTCACAACTAACTTCCTTAAAGTCGGAAGAGAGCGGTCATGGTTAAATTTCTTAAAAATCTTATTAATTAATTAATAGTTTGCTTCTACTGTAATTCAACCTTCGCGTAGAAAATCTCGAGTAAGGTTCGACACCTTCATCTCTTTTTAGCAACTTCAGGATCTAATTTTCATAACATACGTCCTACTCGCTATGATGACTGCTGCTAAGCATAAACTTTGAAAAGGACCAACTAAACCAGGACGGATCGCATATACTCGCAGGGCCGATAGCTTCCTCAGCGCCTGTCAACCAATTCCGAATTCCTTTCATTATCTTATCTGTAAGCTGGAAAAACAGAAACGGATTTAGCGTAATTCTCGTGAACCGTCTCCACTATCGCGCGAAATCGTCAACAGTGAAAAAAAGTATTTCGCGCACGTGACAAAGTTGAACTTAAACAGCAAATTTAATTAACAATCGGTTCAGTTGTAGAAAAAATATTGTATATAACGCTAGCGCGAAATTATTTCGCGCATTTGACTGATATTTTAACTCGGCTTCGCCTCGTCAAAATACCTTCAGTCTCAATGCGCGAAATTGAACTTCGCGCTCTTGTTATATAAATAACTATTGTTTCATAATACCTCACAAACAATTTTTCGCGCATTTTTTAAGAATTAAAAAAATTCCGGACCCACTTCTGCCGTTTTGAACTACTTCTAAGGGAATGGTCCTAAAGTCCCGAAAGTTTTTGCAGTGGGTAGCGTATACCTTGAAGGTGTGCCAGGTGCCCATCAACTTTCGCTGTCCTAAAGAGGGAGGCCACCCCATGAATTATTTCCTGAGATGCTGTTTTTGATAGTAAAACGTGCATAACTTTTACATACGACAACCAATTGGTCTCAAATTTTGCATACGCATGCCTTTAGTGGTGGCAAAACTTTTGTGTTTAGGGAGGGGGGGGGGGGAAAAACACGTCTACCCGCGTCATGATATTTCAATGAAAAAACACCGAAATCAAAAAAGACTAATCGAATACAATTGTGTGTGTACAAATTCACATTCCGGGCGACCCTTTTTGGGATCAAACGATGACGGGGCGGGGCTTTTAAAAAGAGGGGGTTGGAGGAGGGGGTGTGAGTGGAACTGGTCTTATCTTTCATTGCACTCTAATGAAAGGTCTCAATGAAAGGAATTAATTTCTACCAACCACAGTCCTCTACCCTCGAATATATGCCCTTATATCTCCAGGACGGATTGTCGCAACGGCTGATGATTTCTGTTTCAGGGATCTCATAGCTCTAAGGCTTGAGCCTAAAGATGGCAGAGGACGGAGCAGGCACTTAGTGGTCTGTTCATCCTTTCTCCCGTATGACTCAGAATAGGTTCCATCTACCAGGGAACTGACTGAGTTGATAGAGTACTGTCGAAATGGTGGGCCTCCTCCTATGGTTGGCTATGATGCAAATGCACGTCATGTTGCGTGGAGCAGCACGGACACGAACGCAGCCACCTCTTGGAGTACTTGCATACAACTGATTTGATTGGTCTAATTCAGGAAGCGGCGAAGGAAGGACGTTATCGATCTGACGTTGGGCTCCTTGTCAGTAGCCCATATGATCCCGAGTTGGAGGGTATCTGTTGAGCCGTCGCTTTCGGACCACATGCACATTCTTTTCCAACTAAACGTGGCATCCCACTGCGGATCCTGTAGGTTGCGGAATCCCCGGTTGGTTTGGGACTGCTATGTGGCGAAACTTGTCAGGGCGTGGATGGACCACCTTTGCTTTCCAGGAAAGCAGGGCAGTTGGTTGAGGCTGCCGCATTACTAAGCAATGCCATAAGAACGTCATATGAGGACAGCTGCAAACTGCGGACCTTTCGATGAAAGAAGAGAAAATCTTGGTGAAACTCAGACCTTGAAAAGGATCGTAAAGTGGTTCGCAGGCTCTTTAGTAGGGCCATGCTAACTAAGCTACCTGCGGACTGGAAGGATCTCAATATCGCTCAGCGCAAGTATAAGGACGATATTCGAAGGTGTAAACGAGGACCATGGAGGACCTTCTGTGGTAACATGGAGGGTCTTCCTCAGGTTCAAAAATGTCGTAAGATCTTTTTGAAAGACCTAGGGCAAAAAAAGTGGGGACACTGAGGCTTCCATGCGGCTGATATACGTCTATCGCGGATGAGGCTGTCACATGTCTTCGGGAAACACACTTTCCAGGCTCTGGTGACTACATAACTTCGCATCCACCAAAATCGGTGCATGGCCGATCGACTGGAAAGTAGCTGCCCGGGTGGTTACAGAGGGATCTCTGAGATGGCTGGTCAACGCGTTCAGCCCATTTAAGAGTGCAGGACCTAAATCGGAGCGTGCCAAATATGACATGGCCAAGGATTACAGCCCCATCAGCCTATCATCGCTTCTTGTAAGGATTAGGGTACTGATGGACCACTACATCCATTCCAAAATGCTTACAGGGCTGGTATGTCCACGGAGACGGCTCTTGACAGCCTCTTGTACAGACTGGAAAGGGGAATGTCGGCTGTGGAGGTAGCCCTGGGAGCGTTCCTAGATATCGAGGGTGCGTTTAAGAACACCACGTTCGATTCCATTAGTGTAGCTGCTGCTGGCTTTGGCATTGATGGGTCAATCGTAAGATGAATCCGCGCCATGCTCGGAATCAGGGTCATTATATCCTCAACTGGGCCGACGGAGATGAACTCCTCGGTCACTAGAGGGTGTCCGCAGAGTGGAGTGTTGTCTCCACTGCTGTGATGCCTGGTGCTAGATAGACCGACTCCTCCGCACTCTGAAAGAGGACGGACGATCTCGTGTTAGCATAACTGAAAAGTTTCCAAACACCGTGAAGGAACTCATGCAGAGGGCTCTTGAACGGTTGGATAGGTGATGCAGTACTCATGACCTCTCAGTTAACCCGGAAAAAATCGAGGTTGTCCCATTTACGAATAGAAAGAGAGCGCACCTGATAGGCTCACTCTTCGAGAACTTCAGCTGATTCTGACGAGGTCATCATAGGCTCCCTCTTGACTGGGCAAAGGCACATTGAGCGAATGTGCAAAAAGGTCACTGTATGTCTAATAATAATTACTAACCTAAATGTAATGCTATTTGGTATGGTTGGAAAGCATTTTTTCAGAGCTTTCCAACGACGTATCACACATGGGGGTCACTATTTAAGATTTAAAAGTTGGGGTGGCTGGGGCGCAGGGGGTTGGAGGGGGTGCGTCGCCAACTATGTCATTGTGATTCCCCCTCCGAATTACCGAAACGGATTTTGATTTTTTTAAATATCTCGTTTATTTAATAAGATATGGGGGGTGGTAAGTTTTCAAATTGTCACCCTGTATATACCGCTTCATAGCGAACGTGAACGAAAGTATTTCTGGAATAAGAGCGATAACAAAGTGTGCATTTTTGAGATAGAAAGCTAGTGAGACCGAATTGTAAAGGAGGGTTTCCACCAGACGAGGTTAGACTTTCAAAGTATTATTGGTGTGCGAGAATGGAATATTTGTGATAATTCTAAGCTGGTTTTCGCTAGCGGTTAAATACTAGATTAGGATCTGTGCGTCAAAAAATTTTTTAGCAACGTTACGAGAAATATCAGCACCAAACACTTCCTTACTCCATCATTCGTATTTAAATTTATATTTATTTCCAAATCATAAACCGAAAGCGAATAGTGTGTGACGTAACTATCGAAAACAAGGAAGGAAATCTCCAACAAACCGTGAGCACTAAGACGTTTAGAAAGGAAGCTATTGCATTCTAATGGAAGGGTAATCCGCTCATATAAAGGCGCATAGAAATTTCCAATGGATTTTTTTCGAATTCTCGCACGGATGAGCTGCACGAATACCGAATGAGGTCAGAAGGCCTTACGACTGTCGAGATTGAAACGTTTACGTGTCGCAAAAGGCAAGTAAACGATTTAAATTCCCATTTTATCATTAAATGTGTTCCCGGCATTAAGCCAATCAGCTCTATTAAATGAGTTTAGTGAAAGATTTGCTCAATTTTCTCAAGAAATGGCACATTGTAATGTGTTACACGTGGTGACAGATTCAATCTTTCGTGTCAGTAAATTGAAGCATAATACCTTTGCTCTCTACCCTATACCGAGTTCCCTTAATGTAATAGTAGAGCTGTCGCTGGTAGATTTGACTGTTGAAGCCAAAAGCATTTGTGAAAAGTGCTCTGAAATATTTTTGCATTTGTTGGAATTTCGGGCATAACGATCGGTAATGGCTGCCACTATACTTTTGCGCATCCATTCAATTTCTGCAAAAGCATACCTACCATTTTTACAACTGCAATACAAATAGATTTTATTTACTGCCCAGAATGCCGGAAAAATTCTATCGCATTCATTGGAACGCTTTCAGTAAATTGAGCAAGGGAATGCAATATTCATTTATTCAATTTAGTTATAAAATGACAATTTTAATGCGTCGCTTGATTACCATACTTCGTTAGGCTTTATTATTTATTCGCCTATGTAATGTTAATTAAAAATCCTCATTGAACAAATATCCATCCTGCTATTTGTTCGAAAATACGGAAGCAACTTCAGTAAGATCGGACCACCATTTCCAAAATAGTCCAGGCTAAATAGCTCTAAAATACTTCATTTTCAAAAAAAAATTAGTTACCGGGCGAAACCGGTTTTTTCAGGTAGGTGAAATGAATAGAAATTGGGAAAAAATAATTAAAACAGCTGAATTTTTCCGCGGCTGAAATCCCGGGGGTTGAAAGGGGTGGAAAGTGGTGTTTTGCAAATTGTGGCAAAACTATTAATTTTAGAGGAAAATCTTAAATGTAAAATGTAAACGTTACAGTTCCAGTTTTTCAGTTCTAGATGACACATATAAGGAAATTTCACTTTACGTGAAGGAAGCTGTATAAACCTTTAAAACATAAAAGTGTTTTGTTTAGTCGTGTAAGTACTATTTTATAACTATGACTAGATTTGTAAATTCGGTAAATGCAAGTTAAACTCACTACAAATAAAGAAAATTAATCAATCCTGTGCCGTTTGATCCATAACCCTTAACATAAAACTCAATTGAATGCTTTTGACGAACGACATAAAAGATGCTTATTGGCTGTTGATAAATTCACCGCGTAAATTTAGTGTAGGGTGCCATATCGGCTAAAGACATTGATATTTATAACGTATAACGCTTTACAATGGTAGAGTAGACAACCAAATCGATTAGTCCTTTCAAGAGGGGTCATTCACACACGATTTTTATGAATTCGGAATACGAAAGTACTAAATCTACGTCAGCGCTGTCAGCAGATAAAGTCACCCCGTCGCAAATTTAATTTTCTCTCCTCCTTGGATACAACATGAAAAGAAACAACTACTGATTTGGGCACGTTCCATCCCAACCCACTGAAAATATGTATCGCATGGCATATTGTGGATTTGTGACACTGAAACTGTGGATTTAATATCTACTTTTATCGGTCAAGTGTTTGAGGTGTAATATAAAAATTGTTATAATGGAAATTGGGTTAGTGAAAAGCATTATTACATTATTCCCTAAAGCTCGTAACCGAGAGAACATTAATCCGTATGAGTGCAATGTGAATTTTATGCCACTCTTTCATATTTCATTTAAATATCATGCAACTCCCATCATTTAATATTATGATTAATGATTAATGAAGCCAACATAAAAGGAAATACATATATTTCGACCCTTCATGTGTTTTGCCTTATGTTCGATTTCACCAATAGATTTGTCTCGTCCAGGCGATTAATTTTGCTTTTGAGAGTACTTTCCTACGACAAACCGTTTTCGAGATATTCGCTTATAAAATTTTGACATCACATATTTCTTCCGGTCGTCCCAATCTGAGTACCCTATTCCGATCACCTATTCTTGAAATATAAGGAATTATATCTGAGAGGACTATGGTTCATGGTTGGTATAAATTAATTCCTCTCATTGAGACCCAGTCATTAAAGTACCATGAAGGATAACAGCAGACCTATTGGTCTCTTTTAAAAACTCAAAATTCAATAATTTAAGGGGGGAGGGAGCTTAAAACAGCGAAGTTTGGTGGCACACCTTCGAGACATAGGCTGCCTATTGCAAAAAAATCCAGGGCTTCAGGACCGTTCCCCTAAAAGTAGTTCAACGGGGCAAAAGTGAGTCCGGACAGACGGGCGGACGGACGCACGGACAGCCAAACGTAAACAATAGCATATTTTTATAATTCTTAAACAATACCATAGAAGCTAGACAGTAGTTAACCTGCTGAGATGCTATTGCAACCTCACCTACGCTTTGTGATCTCTATCCGGAGACCGCCTTACACCAATCATCTGTTCATGTTCCGCTGTCTCTTCCTCCTCGAAGCAGAGGAGACATGTGCTACTCCGATTTTATTGAGATTGTATCTCAGGGGGAAGTGTATGCCCTTAGTTCACTTCCGCTGAGTGCTAGCCACGACTTGGTCTTAGTCTCCTGGAAGCAGATTGGTTTCTTGGATTGTCTTAGTCCAGGGGCGGATTCCCATAGACGTTTCCTCTCTTTTCTGAGCTGGTTTCTTATCACTTCTCCAGCTAAACCTGCTGGTGCTCCGCAATAGGGTTCCGTGCTAATTTGTGGATGTTTAGAGCCGGCCTTAGGGAGATGATTAGTCACCTCGTTACCGGCTATTACCTCAGGACTTAACGCCCACACTACCGTAACACGATTGCGCCTGGCTATTTCTTCCAGTTTTGTGCGATATTCCATGAGCAGTTACTTGGAGGTCAGGGAAAAGCTGAGAGAGTCTTGAGAACTGACTATGAGCACGCACCACGTAGCCCTTTGGCCGCAATGACTTCTGGTTGTAGTTATAACTGCGACTTGAAATACTGTACACCCCTTCCTTCGACTTGGATCCGTTTTTGCACCAGCATAAGCCTCCATTCTCAAATTCTGGAGTATTCTTACAGACTTCCTCGTCACGGATCACCACTTTAAAGGGCTTGTCGTGGCGGTATTCGAGATCCATATTGTAGTGTGAAATCCTGCATAATTATGTACTCATGAATGTTTAATTGTTGTACAATTTTGTTTTG